>NC_054375.1:144197145-144199645 GCF_017654675.1 Xenopus laevis
GTTGAAATCAGAAACGCATGTCTCTCTCTGAGAGTAGGGAGTAGGGAAGACAGAGAGCGAGGTGAGCGGAGGAGGGAAGCCGATCCATGTGGAAGGAGTGAAGAGCCTGAGACACAGCTTGTGATGGACGCCGGGAGGAGGATGCCTGTCAGTGAATAGCCAGGGAGGAGAAATCGATCGATGCAGTGTGAATGGTCGCCTTTTCTGAAGATGACAGGAAGTGGATTTTCTGTAAGTTATTTCTTAATAAATCTTTGCTTTTTAAAAGTTTTATTTGTCTTGGTATTTATTTTTCATTGTGCACTAACAAATTTTTAAATTTTTTTTTTGATGTTACTGGTCCTTTAAGTTTGCATTGCTTGAAAGGCGGGTCTCAAAGAGCAGGTTCCACCAAGATTTGAACTTGGATCGCTGGATTCTAAGTCCAGAGTGCTAACCATTACACCATGGAACCTTAGTTGGAGAGTATTGCGGGGGGACCTAGTGCTGCCTCGGTTAAGTGCGGAATGCGCTAACGGGCTGTCCTAAAGTCACTCTCTGCCTTGTTTTGAAACTTAAGGTGGCCATAGACGCACAGATAATATTGTACGAAACTAATTTTCGTTTGATATTCGGTGTGTGTATGGTGGAAAAAGAGCCGACCGATATCGGCAGAAGACTTGGATATCAGTCGGCTCGTCGATCGGGCTGGACAGAAAATTTTGATCGGGTGCCTTTGAAGGCACCCAAACATCTGCCATTGTTAGTGCTGACTCTTCAGATACAGGTATAATTCTATTGTTTCTACCTGTATATCTGACGATTCAGCTCTACACATGTATATTGATATGTGCGATCTTTCTTGGAAAGATCTTTTCCAAGAACGATCATATTTGTTATGTCCACCTTAAGTTTGCATTGCGTGAAAGGAGTGTCTCAAAGAGCAGGTTCATTTAGGGTCGCAGTTTTCAAAAATAATGCCTTTGTTTCTGAATATTCTTATTTAGGTATCTTTGTTTTTGGCCCACAAGTTAGTGGCCACTCCCTATCACACTTTAATATAGTGTTTGGAAAGGGGTGGTACTTCCTCTTTGGCTTCCATTTTCTGACTTGGGTGGATGTGTCTGGGGAGCCTGGTGACATTCAGCAAGATCCAGTTAAGAGCTCTGCCCTTGAGGGGTAACCCTTCTAGTGAAAGTTGGGGAACATGGACCCTGTTAACGAGTTTTAATCTGACACAGGGTTAGTTTTGTTAGGAATACGACACATAATACATAGGCTGGGGGGACGGGCTTTGTTTGCAGAAGCTGAGTTGGCAGCCAAGAAAATGTATATGCACTATTTTTATTTGGGGTTCGTACATGCCACATACTTTGGTAAATCTATGCATATTGGGAAGCAAACTGATTATTATACTCCTGTTATTCATATGTTGGGCGATGTGCCTTTGTATGTACGAAACCATGCAAGATGAACGTGACAAATTGGAAATCATTAATTGGTTTTCTTTTTTTTAGAAATGTCGTAAATAATGTTACGTTTAGGACAACTTTGCCGTTTGGTATCTTTGTTGGATTTGTCAGAATGTGTACTTTCCAAAAGAATGTGGCTTAATGGAGTCTAGCATAGCAGTTTTTGCTATGCAGATGGTGGCACCTAAAGGGAAACCCGTTGTCAGCAGGAACTGAACCTGTACGGGGAAACCCCAATGGACTTCAAGTATGTGACCGTAACCACGCAAAGATTCTTGTTTTATGGTTTTGAGCCAACCAACCTTCCTTTCCCCTATTGAATGCCTTCAGATGACAGCTATCTGGATATCAATCTTTTTCTCTGGTTGTTTAAAGGACCAGTAACGTCAAAAATTTTTATTTGAGAAATACATTCTACATGTTAAAAATAATGGGCATGCCCTAATAAATTAATATAACACACCTAGCGCTTTTTTTAAAAAATAAATCAAAATACCTTTCCTCCATTACATGGAAAACGGCGAAAAGGCGACCAGTGCGCACTCCCGACGCTGTACACACAACCGGAAGTAGGGAAACCGGAAGTCAAAACACAGAGCAGCCGGTAACATCCAAGCAGGCAGTGGTGAGTGAACTGCTGCGCGAAGAGAAAGACTGAGGATTTTAAGCGCTGCACACACAGATAGAGGGAGGCTGAGAGGACAGAATGCTGCAGGGACTTAAACGCTTCGTGGAGAGAGAGGCTGGGACAGAAAAGCTGCCGGCAGAGAGGCTGAGGGGAGAAATGCTCAGGTAGGAAAGATTACGGGGAGAAAAGTTTAGGAGACAGAAAAGCTGCCGGCAGAGGGGAGGGAAACACTGCGGGGACACAAACGCTGCAGAGTTACAAAAGCCTGGAGGAGGAGGAACGGGTGCCGGGAGAGGGGAGGTAAAGGGTGCGGGGGGGGAAAAGAGATAAATTATCTTGACAAAAATATTCTGGAGGGGGAGAGAGAGACCTGCTGGAGGAATGCACATAACTGCTGGGCAAAAGAGCAGGGAGATAATGT
>NC_054375.1:144204645-144294645 GCF_017654675.1 Xenopus laevis
AGTGCGGAATGCGCTAACGGGCTGTCCTAAAGTCACTCTCGGCCTTGTTTTGAAACTTAAGGTGGCCATAGACGCACAGATAATATCGTACAAAACAAATTTTCGTTTGAAATTCGGTGTGTGTATGGTGGAAAAAGAGCCGACCGATATCGGCAGAAGACTTGGATATTAGTTGGCTCGTCGATCGGGCTGGACAGAAAATTTTGATCGGGTGCCTTTGAAGGCACCCAAACATCTGCCATTGTGCGATCTTTTCCAAGAACGATCGTAATTGTTATGTCTATTGTCACTTTAAATTTGCATCGCGTTAATGGCAGGTCTCAAAGAGCAGATTCCACCGAGATTTGAACTCGGATCGCTGGATTCAAAGTCCAGAGTGCTAACCATTACACCATGGAACCTTATTCGGGAGCCATTTGGGGGGGGGGGGGGAACCTAGTGCTGCCTCTTAGACCCTGTAATAAGGTGCATTTAGGGTCGCAGTTTTCAAAAATAATGCCTTTGTTTCTAAATATATTCATATTTAGGTATCTTTGTTATTGGCCCACAAGTTAGTGACAACTTCCTATCACACTTTAATATATTGTTTGGAAAGGGGTGGTACTTCCTCTTTAACTTCCATCTTCTGACTTGCGTGGATGTGTCTGGGGAGCCTGGTGACATTCAGCAAGATCCAGTTAAGAGCTCTGCCCTTGAGGGGTAACCCTTCTAGTGAAAATTGGGGAACAGGGACCCTGTGAACGAGTCTTAATCTGACACAGAGTTAGTTTTGTTAGGAATACATTAGGCCTTATGACACATAATACATAGGCTGGGAGGACGGGCTTTGTTTGCAGAAGCTGAGTTGGCAGCCAAGAAAATGTATATGCATTATTTTTATTTGGGGTTCGTACATGCCTTTGGTAAATCTACGCAAATTGGGAAGCAAACTGATTAATATACTCCTGTTATTCATATGTTGGGCGATGTGCCTTTGTATGTAAGAAACCATGCCTTTCTTGCCATTGGCACAGTGAACCGCAATACCATAATTTGGCACATGCGCAGTAAGTCTCTGGTATCCTCCTCTTTCAAGATGGCGCTGAGCAGTAGGAAATGAAGCACGATGGAACCCAGGTGCAAAGTAAATGTTTAAAATGTTTGGCTGCCAGGCTGGAAAATGCTGAAATGATATGCTTTGTTTTGGCAGAAGTTTTCCTATTGAAGGAAGCAGAAAGAAAGCCTGGGGACCCCTGCCTTAAATCCTTCCAAGACTCACAGAGACTGTGACTGTGAACAAAGAAAGGGATAGTCCAAGAATAACTACTCCATCTATCAACCTGGATTCATCCGAATCAGTGGGAGAAATTTCCAAAAATGACTCTGAAGATATGGAATTCATCTTTCAAAATAGAAACGATTGAGCCTCTCATTAAGGCAATCAGAAAAACTTTGTATTTGGAAGATAAAGAAGAGCCTTCAAATAAACAAGATAAAATGTTTAAATCAACAACAAAAAGAATCAACTGTTTACTGTTCATGAGGTAATTTCATCCGCAATAACAGAAGAATGGCTTAAGCATTGGAATGCTGACTCTCAGTCCAAACACAATTTGTGTTCCCTTTCATATAAAGGAAGTCTTCTCTTTGGACCAGAACTAGACCAAATTATATCTAATGTCTCGGCGGATAAATCATCCGAAAGAAGGGAAAAGAAAAATATTCCCAGAAATCCCAGGAATTTGTTTTGAGAAAACAAACAATACAAACCTGGGAGGCCCTTCTCTAGACAATGGAGACCGAGGCAGCCCTTCATATCAGAAACCAGATAAAAGACAATGAAGGTGTGAGTCTTCCGCATGTAGGAATTACAGACAATTCTTTAGGGTAAGGACACACGGGCCTCTTCTTCGGGGCGACAATCTCCCCAAACTGCCTTCTCCTTCCTTCCCGCCTGCTGTAATAAAAAATGACACCAGGATGGCACTTCGTTTTCCGAAGTCGCCCGAAGTTTTCCCCGTGAGGCAACTTGGGGCGACTTCGGAAAATTAAGCACCACGAGTGCCATCCCGCTGGTGATTTTTCATTATAGCTGGTGGGAAGGTAGGGGAAGGCAGTTTGGGGAGATTGTCGCCCCCAAGAAGCATTGGGGTGCCTGATTTCTCCAAATCTGCCTGTGTGCCCTTACCCTTAAATTCAAGATTTTAAACAAACATTATAAATACAGAGCACTTTCAAGAGACTTCACAAAAATGCTGGCTCCAATAGTGGCGAACTTGAGATTTTAAGGAATACAGATATTTTCATAACAATATCCTCATCAAAGCCCTGTCAAAAAAAATCCTGTCTGTCCATCTGAAGAAAGTAATCTCCTACCTACAAAAAATGGGATGGATAATAAACCAAGAGAAGAATATCCTGATTCCAACTCAACAGATGGAATTCCTTGGAGAAAATATCGATTCAGAAGCTTTTAGTCTCAGCCTACCGGACAGAAGGCATAAGCATAGTCAAGTTCAGGAAGAGTTCAATAAGGCAGGCAGCAAGAATCATAATCAGGGTCTAGCAGAGAGTCAGGAATCAGCAAATTAGGAATTTAGGAAACCCAGGAAGGGCATGTAAAGGCAAAAAAAAATAAAATCCCATTTTTACTTTCTTTAATGAAAAAGAAACCTATCTCCAATATACTTCAATTAAAAAATGTGTACTGAAGAAACCTGACAGTATGCAGTGAAATTTTCCATTCATTTTTGCAATTGCAATTTCAGAAATCTGGTTGCTAGGGTCAAAATTACTCTAGCAACTGTGCATTGAATAAGAGACTGGAATATGAATAGGAGAGGCCTGTAATAAAAATTAGAATAAAAACACATTTGTAGCCTTGCAGAGCATTTATTTTTTTTCATGGTGTCAGTGACCCCCATTTGAAAGCTGGAACCAGTCAGAAGAAGACGGCATATAATTGAAAAGTCATATGGGGGCAGCCATTCAAGCACAGGATACACAGTAGATAACAGATAAGTACTACTATAGTTTATATAAACCAGCTGCTGTGTAGCCATGGGGGCAGCCATTCAAGCACAGGATACACAGTAGATAACAGATAAGTACTACTATAGTTTATATAAACAAGCTGCTGTGTAGCCATGGGGGCAGCCATTCAAGCACGGGATACACAGTAGATAACAGATAAGTACTACTATAGTTTATATAAACAAGCTGCTGTGTAGCCATGGAGGCAGCCATTCAAGCACAGGATACACAGTAGATAATAGATAAGTACTACTATAGTTTATATAAACAAGCTGCTGTGTAGCCATGGGGGCAGCCATTCAATCACAGGATACACAGTAGATAACAGATAAGTACTACTATAGTTTATATAAACAAGCTGCTGTGTAGCCATGGGGGCAGCCATTCAAATCTGAAAAAGGAGAAAAGGCACAGGATACACAGTTGATAACATATAAACTCTGAAGTATACAATGGGATTCTTCAGAACGTATCTGTTATCTACTGTGTATCCTGTGCTTGAATGGCTGCCCCCAAGGCTACACAGCAGCTTGTTTATATAAACTATAGTAGTGTTTCTGAAGCAAATACATCTTGTTTTACCAGTGCAGGCTAACACTACATGATATTTTCATTACTTTAAAACACTTTAATTTTTTGGTGTTATTGTTCTTTTAAAGGTGAACCACCCCTTTAAAATATGATTATTTTTTTTTTATTATTTCTAGGGGATGTTTGGAATTCTGGAAATGACTGAATTCATCTTCTAGGAATGTTTTTGTGTCATAACAATTTGCTGATAATTCTTTCTTCAATATGAATCAGGAAGCACAACTAGCTGACAAAGCAAAGGATGTGCAGTATATGAATAGTACATTTATTAATAGGTAAACGTTTGTGGAAAATATTTATGTAGGTTGTGCTGAGTAAGTTGAGCAGCCAATCAGCTACAATTCATTGATTCGTACATTTGTATTTTCTTCTTCACTTCAGACTGATGATCTAGGACAATATCTGGTTTCTGTACCTCGGGTGCTGTTGCCTGCAGAGAGATATGAAGATGAGATGAGCAGAGAAGCAGCACTGAGAGCAATGAATATAAGGGGAAGGATCAGGACTTACTGATATTAAAATCATAGGAATAGTACTGCCTGATACAGTCTCTGACTCTGGCTTCTTAATATGTAGCCGACGGAAAACTTTGCGATATTCCTCCCTTACCTACATGCAAAGAGAAAGTAATTTTGACATTTACAGAAGTTTTAAGGAATGAAACCATTTGGTGTAGAAGATAAACTCATTGCTGAAAAATACAAAAAATTGCAACACAAAGCACAGCATGCTGGGTCACAAGGAAGCCTTAAGCGGTTATTAAAGGAGAACTAAAGCTCAACTAAAGAAGTAGGTAGAAATGCTGTACATTATGTTTTGTGCTTCTGTACCAGCCCAAGGCAACCATAGCCCTTTAGCAGTAAAGATCTGTGTCTCCAAAGATGCCCCAGTAGCTCCTCATCTTCTTTTCTGCTGATTCACTGCACATGCTCTGTGCTGCTGTCACTTACTGAGCTTAGGGAGCCACTCACAATATACAGTACACATAGAATAGAAATGTCACAATATAAGGCTGATTAGTAATTAATACAGATAATTACTACATGGCAGCACAGAAACCAGTGCAATTAGCATCAGAATTTAATAATCAGCAAACCTGTAGCATCAGCTTATATTACAGCCAGGGAAGCTCATTTTCTGCTGGATAATTAGTGAGGAGCCCTAAGCTTAGCTTCTCAACAGCCAATCAGAGCCCACTGAGCATGTGAGTGTCACAGACACTTTCCAAGATGGTGACCCCCTGTGACAAGTTTGAAGTCCTGGATCATTGCTGCTATTGACAAGCTCAAACTTTAGGCTGGTGCAATAAGTTCAGTATATAAAATATGGCATTTTAACCATATTAATTGTTAGGGGTTAGTTCTCCTTTAAGTGAAGAGCTTCCTTAACATGTAGCAGCCATAGACACAAGGGCTCATTCAAGAGCCACAAGCAGTAACAGGGCCCTTGATCACACTGAGCCCCTAGTCTATAGCCTAGGGTAGCCTGTATATTAATCCACCATGGACCACAAGTTGTTTTTCACCACAAAAAACTTCAATGACAAGAAAACAACGTGCTTTATAGGAAAAAGCCAAGATATTTGTGCCTGTTGTTTTTTTTGCATTGTAAACTGATTGTAAAGGAGCCCTATCAAGTCTTATGTCATAGGCCAATTTAATTTCTAAACCTGCCAGATCAAAACCAGTTCAGTTCAGCTACTGGAAAAAGTAGCGATGTTGACACAGATCCCAAACTGAGCCTGAAACCAGCCTTTTTGTTGCAAATTTAAATTGCCTTATGTAAATTAAAGGTGTATTCACACCAAATATAAAACCATTATACATTTTAATTGAGATACTGTATATTTCTACTCTCTAGAAATGTTTATAAACACTTTACCGCCAACAACCCTCTGGCCAAATATTTGGTCAGACCCAAATAAAGATATATGATTTTTGATTCCAACAATATTAATGCCAGGAAAAGATGGCATTCCGGACTGGGTTTCCAGGAACTTCTAGGCCAGCAAATAAGCATTTGTTCCAAATGCTCTCTAAATAATTTTCAAGCTGGACCAGCCCCTCTGCATTTGGACCCCTGTTTCATAATATATTCTCTTTACAAAAGCTTAAAGGAGAAGGAAAGTATTTTTTCTTGGGGGTGCCAAAAGTTATGCACCCCAGATGATTGTATTTATTTACCTGACACCCCAGGCCGCTCTATCAGCAGAAAATTCCACCAGCCCAGTGACCAGCACAGAGTGAATGTCTTTCTGTTTCTTCTTTCTTCTGTGCATGTGCAGAAGAGTAAAAAGCCATAATTTAACAAAAAAGTTGTTTCATTCAACTGCGTATGCGTCTTCCCCCGGGAAATTTTAAGAAAGAAGCGAAGATGGTTCCATGGTGCTCGTTGGCAGAACTCTGGCCAGTGCACTTTTCTGCTGATAGGTGCACCGGCCCAGGGTGGCAAATAAATAAATACAACAACTTGAGGTTCCTAACTTTTGGCGCCCCCAAGTTAAAATGACTGTCCTACTCCTTTAAATGCCCATATTCTTTCTACAATGATGTGACAAACTGTAAGATTCTGTATGTCTAAATTCCCATATGTATGAATAAGATGTGCAAATTATACTGTAAATAAAATCGTATTATTAGATGAACACTGGGGAAATATTATTTTACACTAATACTATCCAAAGAGATATCTTATCCAAGATACTTTCTTAGCTGCATATCCTTTGCAAATCCCGCAAACAGAATGCAGATAACTGTCCCCTGCCACTTAGTGACCAATATGTCCATCACCATTCAGGTCAAACCCAAATTGCAGTATGTATCAACATCTATTTAATCTTGGGCCTGAGTTACAATGAGTGAAAAAGAATTTAGTGACCTGGCGATTGAGCAGGCAGTGCACAAGGAAGATGAATGCGCCCTGAAGGCTGTTGCAGATGGTGAACAGATACGATGCCACAATGGCCCAAGTTCCACACTGGAAGAAGCCAAGGACCCAAGTAGATCCAAGTATAAAGAGCTGAGCCAGGGCCTTGAAGGTCAACAACCTGTAGTGAGAAGAAAATAATCCTGGATTGTCAGCTTTATATCAGTAACACATTGACAACTGAGAAAATATATAAGATAAATATATACAATATACGCAAATTGTTTATCAAATAATATAACAGAAGACAACAAACCATTCTTAGAGATGAGAAATGTCATAATAAGTGTTTTTTCCACTCAAACTTGTGTATTTAGTACTCGAATACTCACCGGGTGTTCCTAAGACTGGAGACATTTGTGTTAATCGATGCCAGCTTTACTCGGAGTAGCCAAAATGTCAAAATCAGAAGTGTGGTATTTATCTGAATGGTAAAAGAGACAGCTGCTTAACAGGAGAGAAATCTACTGTATGGCTATAGCAAAATGGAGTGGCACCTTTTACTCCTCAGCTGTGAACTTTAACTAAATCAGCCTAGATGAGACTGAAGACACTCAGGGAGGGCCCCCCCACAACTGTGTGGAGGCAGGACGTAGTGCAACTGTAACCTTTAGTATTTCCCAAGAATGGGTGCCAGTGGTTCTTATAACTTAATATTCAGAACAAGATGAGCGAACGAAATCAGATACGTGTAGACCTGTTGTTTCAACACACACCATTCATCATGTGATAAGCATTCAATTTGAAAATATAAGAAACAGACCAGGAACAGGCAGTACTTTAGTCTGCAAACACCCTTTATTGGTGTATTTTCACTCACGACATGTTTCGGGAGCCAGTCCCTTTTTCAAGTCTTGAAAAAGGGACTGGCTCCCGAAACATGTCGTGAGTGAAAATACACCAATAAAGGGTGTTTGCAGACTAAAGTACTGCCTGTTCCTGGTCTGTTTTTTATATTTTCAAATTGAGTTCTTATAACTTAACCATAAAATAGGAACAAGGAAAATTTATGTGGCGAGGCATATATTCAAAGTTCAACAATTAATATATATCCCGGAGGGTAAGAGAGAGAGAATGCACAGTGTAGACAGGGGGTACTCCCAACTTTCAGCCTTTACCCTAAGTGGATTTCCGGGGTGTCTCCCTAAACCCTGGTTCAAGACTTAGTCCCTACTTATGAGCAATTAGTACCTGGGATCCTGGTTAGGGGTGATCCTGGCCCCTCTGCTGCTTGAGCCAGCTTGCTGCTTTCAGCATACCCCCTGTGTTCACCATATTGGCACCAGAGGGGATCCAGGCTGGTCAAGGATGCTAGCACAGAGAGTGCAATTATGCTCTGTTCACTAGAAGAGATGAATTTCTGAAAACTGAAAATTCAGCTCAGGAGTGGCATTTTTGCATGAGATTTTCAACTCATTGGCGCAGTGCCCCTGATCCTGGTCCCACTCAACACACCTCGGTGGTGCCTGTGCTGCTTGGCTAAATAGCCCTAACTATTTATCTCTCTTAGAGTGATCTATTAAAGTGAGTAGCCTATCCTTACTAGACCTGACCTGTCTAGGTTCCACTGCACCTTTCCTGCCTGCTCAAGTAAGGGGACTGGCAAAATGGATCCTGAGCACACGTGCTTAGTTATTAGTTATTATAACACACTGCATCTTGAGACTAAACTAGGAATAACTTGGGGTCATCCTTTGACCTAGGAGGAGAATTACTCCATCCAAGGGGTTGTGCCTAACATTTGGCACCCCCACTTATTTTAAATAATATTTAGAACATTTAACTTATTGCAAGACATTGTGACTAGTGTGAAATGGTAGAGAGAGAACCTAAAACTCAGATATTGTAGTAAATGATCAGACATTAAGTACTTACAGTGATAAAGCAACAAACTGGACCAAGGAAAGTCCAAATAACACTTGGACGGAGCCAACAGCTGCACGGAACCAAAGAGAGATTTAAGTGTAAATAACACACATGAACACCTAAATTTTACTTTACATACATAGCCGTCCTTTCTTATTATGACTTTATATAGGTATGAAAAACATAAGAATTACAAAATAGATGGTTTAAGTCAATAAAACATGATTTTGTATCCCTTCATTGGGTTTTAAAAATACAAGACTCTCAAGGGCCTCCTGAAATAATTGACGTTCTTGACATTCTCGACTTCTTGGTGTTCCCTTGGACTACAGATAAAACCTTTGTGTTTATTTTGGTTGATAATAGTAAGTTCCTCTAACAACATACTATTGGTTACACTGTGATTTTTTTAATAAGGCTAAATTAGATTAACATATAATTGTAGAATATTAAGAGTGACAGTATATTAGATCATAAAGCTACTATTTTTAGCTAAAAATTTACCTTTTCTCAGTGCCATATCCATCAGAATGAACTGCTGCCGAGATGGTGACTATAACTGCAGGGACCCCAAATGCAATGAGACAGGCAGTTGGGAAGTGAGAGCGTTGGGATGTCAAGTAGTTCATTGCATTCAGGTTTCTCACAGTGAGGAAGAGGAGAACACTCTCCAGAGTCATCCAGCAGAAAGCACAGAGGAGAATGTAATGGAGACAACCAGCAATGATAGAGCAGAGTATCTATGAGATAAAGCCAGTGTAAATGAAGACATTTGGTGATTAGATACATAGAAAGAGAAACCAACAATGTATTGAATGCACCACAGAAGCCACGACTGACTTTGTATACTCTATTGCATGAAGCAGTGTGGGGAAATAATACAACACATGAGAAATGTAATGTTTGGGATGAAAATAGAAGAGGTCACAGATAGGCACTGTTGCGAGCTTGCCTGGACAGTCAAAGCCATAGCTACCACAGTACACCCATAACAGAGCTTATTTCTTCTGGACTTGGCCCACTTATTGTTCCTATAACAGTGTCACAGTATACCCTTCCTCATGCAGTAAGAAAGCATAGGGCCCCTGGGTGACAGACCTGTCCTAGTAGTACACAATAACAGGAGCAATATATTGACTCAAATGTGACATGATCCCCACTCTAAAGAAGTTGCAGCTTATTTGAGAAATGTGCATCCACAGTTGCAATCATTTTCAAGTATTGCGTTACTTTTTTATAAGCATGGTATCTTTTCATGAAAGATTGAGGTTTAATGACTTACTATGTACTTGGTTTGATGTAGGCCAAACAAGATGATCAGCTGGCCCAAAAAGAGGCATCCACATAATGATATCAACATGGAGGTGTGAGCGCTCCTCAGGGAACGGCACATGAGAAACGTGAGAAGAGACAAAAACAGGCAGAGAAGGGATACACTGAGGCCAATGTGGGAGACCACGAGAAGCCCACGATCTTCCTGTTTATGAGATACAACAATGAAGAATATTAAATAAAACATTTGTATTCACTCCTTTATTGTGGAAAGATGCGATTATCTGGCTTCAGTCCCCTGTCAGGTCTGCCAAGCTACAAAGTGCTGTCACCTTTATATCACAGGGAGCCATGATGACAGCAAAGGTGGAGAGATGATCACAGGAGCACAGGGTGTGGGAAACATTGGAGAATATGATGCTACAGCCTCTCTGTGACCATCCAATCAGCTCAGGATCCCAGAATACACACAAGGATATATGGTAGGGGGCTGTGGCCTCAAAGAAAAAACAGAGCAATATTTTTTTTTACAGGGCGGCAACTTGGTACATTTCACATTAACACAGAATTTCTACAACAACCCCAATGACACAGAAATATGATTTTAGTCAAAACTAAAGTATCATATCATTAATGAACTGTCATTGAGGATATGTGGTGCCAGAAGACTTTAAAGGAGAACTAAACCCTCCATAGTGCCCACTGGCCCCCTCCCTGTCTCCCCCCTGCACAGTCTTACCCCTGAATTCTGTCCCCTCTAGAAAAAGCGACTGCAGAGTGTACTGGAGATTCCTCCCCTTCAACAATTTCCGTCTCTTTCGGCGCATGTGCAGTTGTCGCTACTGGAAAATTGCTCCAACTGCGCATGCGCCAATACACTGCTCACTTCACAAAGATTACCGAGGAGAAGAAGATGGAGTCCGTGAGCTCCGCTGCACTCACTCTGCATGTTCGGTCGCTTTTTCTAAAGGGGACAGAATTCATGTGTAAGACTGTGCAGGGGGAGGCAGGGAGGGGGGCAGTGGGGACTTATCACTATGGGGGGGTTTTAGTTCTCCTTTAAAGAGAAAGAAAGAACGAGGACAAAATGACTGGAAATTTGACAAGTTATAAGTAATAAATGGCAGAACTTTGCACCAGTGGGCAAGGGTATGTGGATGCTGTGTAGTGTCAACTGCTGAGATTATTCTAAGTTTCTGTTTGTGGTTATTTTGACAAGCATTTTTCACTATAGAATTCTCATTGAAGGACTTGCGCATTTCTTCAACTGACCTGCAGATTATTCAGATAGAAGGTGACTGGGGGTTTTAGGTTTGTCCTCTTTTGGCTTGTGGTACTTCCAGTCACAACTTGTGAATTCACCACCGCAGTGTGGGTTTCTCCAGGATCCTCTGGTCGCTTGAGGAAATTCCCACTTAATCTGGAGTTGAGGTCCTTGTATGAAATGAAGACAGATCCATCTGGAAAAAAGGAGAAATGTAATTAACTCTTTGAAGCTTTAAAATATCATTTGGCCTATAAAATATAAAATATAAATCAGACCAGATTTGTTTAATTCCTCTGACCTTCAGGTTCAGGCAGGAGATTACACGGCACATTCATGCTGTTGAGTCCCACATTTATGGTTAGGAAAGAACAGTTTTCTTGGGTCACCTTGGTAGCAACATCTGGGGAAAGGAAATAGTATCAAACAATAAATTTGCCTTTAAAATGTTTTTTTTTTTGTAATTTATAAATGCTGTACAAAGTGGAAAGTCCAAATTTCAGAATCTGATCACTAAATTCTTTTACCCCAGTATTCTAGGGTAATAGCAGGCATATGGTCAGTAGCAATGTCGCACCCAATGCACCAATATGGGCGCAAGTAAGCATCCATTTTGACAGTTGCAAGTTGCAGTGCATCTTTCTTCCTACATTTGTCACTGGTGTAAATGACGGTGTGTCAATAATAACGCCACTACCAATTGATTCACTTGTGGCTATGGGTGCAAGCCTGTAACAAAATGCTGTAAACTATCTTCTCATTGCCCACCCAGGACTAGTTACCAGCTAACTAGTGTAGAGCACATTAGACTCTCATTCTCAGCTGGACCCTCACATACACGTGTGGAGAAAGAGAGAAGTGTTGCAGAACTATACATCTCAGGTGCACAAATATAATTGCTTGATGCCAGGAGTTCTTGAACCAATAACAGATGTTTATATAGCACACAAATAAAGCACTCATGGGGTACCATGCAGTTGTAAAATGATCACAGCAGTATACAATTGTAGAGCATATCACACAAATGCACTCCCTTCTGAGGACAGACTTGGCAGGATCCAGGTTCACCTCTCTGCCATCCTGGATCACCCACAGTTGAACCACCAGGGAAATCCTCTAACCTGATCCTCCCAGACTGGGATTCAAAAAAAGAACACAGATGCCCAAACAGCCCCCCCACTAGCCCAAAAATAGTGACTTCTATGGCATCTTACAGCAGTCCCTCTGGCTTTTTCACTGTCACTGTCACTGGTTGCCAGTCCAGGCCTACTTCCCAATATGATCCCTACATTAACATACAGTATCTCCTGGGAGAGATACATCTAATCTATTCTCCTACACTGGAGCTCAGGACTGTTATTTCTAGCTCAACCTGTCTATCTCCTAGAGCAGGGGTCAGCAACCCTTTTCACCCATCAGCAACATTCAGATGTAAAAAGAGTTGGTGAGCAACACAAGCATGAACAATTTTCCTGGGTGGTGCCAAATAAGGGTTGTATTTGGCGATTGGTAGTCGCTAAGTGGACTGGCAGCCTACAGGATGTTCTGGTTGGCAGTACATCTGGTTTTTATGCAACCAAAACTTGCCTCCAAGCCTGGAATTCAAAAATAGGCACCAGCTTTGAGACCACTGGGAGCAACATCCAACGGGTTAGGGAGCAACATAAACAGGAGTACTATAACAGGAGCTTACCAACCACTATCTACATACCTCATTCATGGTGTGTCTGCTCCCTGACTTACATTAAATGGATTGTTCCTTTAGGGCACATCTTCATTTCTGGGGCCTTGCTGTCCCTGGCTCTCCAGCATATATCATTAGCAGGTAGAAGCCAAAAAGGAAAAGACCTGGCCATCCAGTCAGAGTATTAAACAATAACAGGAATTTTTCACCACCCAATAGGGAACATATCCACCCCAGGTATCCAGGTTACAAGTACCAATACTTAAAGAAAATAGAGGGAATTATACCAGTAGGGGATTCCCCAAAACATCAAGATATTATAAAGCCTGTCATTACCTATCTGAGGGGTGCTGAAGTTCAGATTGCTGGGATTTTTAGAAAATGATTCCAATAGAGATGATTCCACAGTCTCTAGGAGCCCATTTACAACAGTACTGACTTCAGAAGAGCTGAGATTTGACCAAGAAGGGTTTTTGAGGATCTGGGAAGTAACATTTAAAATGTCCTGCAAATAGATAGAGAGGAGGGCAGTTACAACAGAGATGGAGAATAATAAAAAAAAAAAGATAGCCTGATCAAAGAAACTAACAACTGTTGTCCACAGTGTGCATATTTAGGAGCACATGAGAATGTAAATTCCACTGATAACTGATAAAAAATATAATAATACCGTCTTAAAGGGATTCTGTCATTATTTTTATGGTGTCGTTTTTATTCCTAAATTACACTGTTTACACTGCAAATTATTCACTCTATTCACAATATAAAATTTCATTCCTAACCTAAGAAGTGTATTTTTTTAGTTGTAATATTGGTGTGTAGGCACCATCCCATCACGTCATTTTGGCTGGCCATGTGCTTTCAGAAAGAACCAGTGCTGCACTATGGAACTGCTTTCTGGCAGACTATTGTTCTCCTACTCAATTAGGGTTGCCACCTTTTATAAAAAAAATTACCGGCTGCTGGGGGGCGGGGCCTCAAAGGGGCGGGATGTGATGCCAGAAGGGGCGGGACGGGCATCAAAAGGGGCGGGGCTACGCCACGGACGCTAGAAGAGGCAAAAGAAAAGGTAAGTTGCAGGGGATTGGGGGCAGGCCGAGGGCTCCTTTTGATTGTATTACAAATTTACCGGCAGTTACATTGCCGGTAAATTTGTAATACCGGCCCTGGCCTTGGCAGGTATTTTACCGGCTAGGCCGGTAAAATACCGGCCGGGTGGCAACCCTATACTCAATGTAACTGAATGGGGGACATGTATTTCTACTATTGAGTGCTGTTCTTATATCTACCAGGGAGCTTTTACTTGGTTACCTTCCCATTGTTCTGTTGTTAGGCTGCTGAGGGGAAAGGGAGGGGGTTGATATCCCTTCAACTTGCAGTACAGCAGTAAAGAGTGACTGAAGTTTATCAGAGCACAAGTAACATGACTGGGGGCAGCTGGGAAACTGACAATATGTATAGCCCTATATCAGATTTCAAAATTAAATATAAAAAAATCAATTAGCTCTTTTGAAAAACAGATTTCAGTGCAGAATTCTGCTGGGGCAGCACTATTAACTGATGCGTTTTGAAAAAAAAAAAAAAAAAACATGCTTTCCCATGACAGTATCCCTTTAAAAATCTTTTTCCAAACCAAATTTCCCAAACACACTTTTTACCTCCATGCCATGTTTGGTATTTTGACAAAAAGATTCCAGAAGGTGAAAAGTGGATCTCTGAAGAAAGCAACCGGGTTCCTGAAATGTATGTAAGGAGATATGGTCCCCATGTCACATATATTGCACTGAATAAGACAATATAAAAATATAAAATATAAAAATATTAAATATGCAATTATTTTGCCAGATTTACCTATTTATAAACCTCAGATGAGATAGAAACAATGAAATCCATTGAGATTATTTTTTCCCCTCACTAAAAGTACTTTATAAATAATATCCTCCTGAGTCAGAATATGACTAATTTACCTGTTGTAAAATCCCAGTATATCTTATTGGAGGAAGAATAACTTCATTTTGGCAGAATAAAATAATTCAGTGGGGCTCAAAAACAAAAGTAGGTGTTCAACTGCAGTTACCCATATAAAACAATTAGGATTTATTTTGATCAGTCTAATACCAGTTCAAGGAACTATTAGTAACTGCACCTTGGTAAGTAAAGTATTCCTATTTTATGACTCATTGACAATTGTGTTGAAGTTTTAGAATTACTGTTAAAGAAACTGGAGTGTAGTAGGATACTACAGGTTGAGGATTTTGTGTCTCAACATCCCTCCCATTCTTGTCAAGATTTAGATTCAACTCACCCCATCCTTTCATATTTTCATTTTCATGAGCGAGAAACAAAAGTGGAATTAAAGGGCATGTAAAGGCAAAAAAATAAAATCCAATTTTTACTTTCTTTAATGAAAAAGAAACCTATCTCCAAAATACTTTAGTTAAAAAATGTGTGCCGTTTTTATAAGAAACCTGACTGTATGTAGTGAAATTTTCCCTTCAGTAACTGCTGTGGATAGGAATTGTCAGATGGTCCCTAACTGGAAAACAATCATACTTATGAACAGCAGGGGGAGTCCCACCTTACTTCCCAGCCATGCAGAACTCAAGCAGCTTTGTTTATGACGATCCCTAAGCAGCCCAGACCACACTGAGCATGTGCACAGTCTTAGTCTTGCAAAGATGTTTAACAAAGTTACAAGATGGTGACCCCCTGTAGCCAACTTTGAAAGCATAAATCATTTGTTTGATTAAGATTGTGGTGCAGTAAGTTCATGTTTATATTTAGTATACAAAATACAGCATTTCTAGCCTTATTCTATTTTAGACTTTACATGCCCTTTAAGGGCAAGGCCAGATGTGGCTTTTTTGCAGCGTTTTTATGTTGCGTTTTTAAAAAAGAACAACCAGGTGTAAATACACTACTGAAACCACATTCGACCGTCAACATGCGTTTTTCAGCACGTAGGATTCTTTTCCCAACATGCACTTCTCATTGTTCTCATTGAATTTGAACGACATATTTAAAATACGCTGCATATTTACGTAAAGTGTGGTTTCAAAAGTGCAGATTGATTTGGTAGTTTCTTGACGTATTGGCATTTCTGCTAAAAAAACGCCTATACTGGCGTCCTGTGGCGGATTTCAGCTTGCAAGCGCCCTGTGTGAATTGCCATGCAGGGATCAGGAACCTTGGCTCTCCAGCTGTTAAGGAACTACAAGTCCCACAATGCATGTGCCTTTAGACTCCTTCAAAAGGCTCCTTCATTGCATTGTGGGACTTGTAGTTCCTTAACAGCTGGAGAGCCAAGGTTCCTGATCCCTGCACGGTGTTTTCCATTCATTTCAGTGGTAGTGCAGTTTATGCGTATTTACGCATGGCTGTTCTTTTTTAAAAACGCAACGTAAAAATGCTGCAAAAACGCCACGTCTGGCCTTGCCCGAACAGAAGAGAAGGCAGACCTATGAGCTGTTGGTGTCTTGGTTGAGAAGAGAAGACAAACCAAGAATATTGCGTTTTAGTTGTGTTCTAATCAGCTCTTCCCAAAGTTTGGGACGAATGGAAGAGGACTTTGGGGCATATTGCTTCTGGTTATGTCCTTTCCTAGCATTTTTATGAACCTGATGATGTAAGTTACATAAAGTAAAATTTACTTTTGCAAAAAATGACCATTCTCAGTCCTGTGTCATTTTTAAAATCACAAAGAAAGCATCTTATAAATGTTTATTTTCTTAATATACAGCATCTTGAATCACTTGGAAGGATGACCCCACAGCTAATAAACTGCCAGATCCCACGGTGAGGCTGTCGAACAGATTAAGACCTTGATCTCCTACTTTCTAAATGGTTATTAAAATCCTGTGACCTGTCATGCTACCATGATCCTGAGCGGTGGTTCTCAAACTGTGGAACTTCCATCCCATTCCCCCTTCCACGGCATGTAGCAGTAACTGACGTCCAGGTAAAGGGGACCTGTCACCTTTCGTTCCTAATCCTTTTCTATCATGTTAATTGTACAAAATAAACTTGAATTGCACTATATAAATTACCGTATATACTCGAGTATAAGCAGACCCAAGTATAAGCCGAGGTACCTAATTTTACCTACAAAAACTGGGAAACCTTATTGACTCGAGTATAAGCCTAGGGTGCATTCCAGTTTGTCCACTTTAGTTCATGTTTGTCCACTTTAGTCAGAGTGTGTGCGAGCTGGCCATTCAAAGCACAAGCCAAAAGCTGTCATTGCATGCATTATACAAATGGAAAGCAAAGCAATGAATAGCAATACAATAGTGAATGTTAGGTTAGTGGTCTTGTGGACCATATCATAATGATAAAAGGCAACCAAATCCCCTCAACAGAAAAAAAACTGCCAGTGTATTCAGTGATATTGATAATGCAAATATCTAACAAATCTGCTGTTTAGTGGGGAGCAAATGTGGCTAGTTAAGAGAACAATTACACATCGGCGGCCCGTATTTTGCAAACTCATTGGAGAGGTCAAGTAGGAGAGGCTATCAGCGCATGCCCATTTACAGCAGCAACAATGTAATGCGGGCCACAGGAGGACATTTCATGAGTGCCATTTGGGTGATTCTGCACATTGACTCGAGTATAAGCCGAGGTAAACTATAAAAAAATAAATAAATAATGAAGGCCAATTGAAATGTTGCTTAGAAATTGCCCATACTAAAAGTTAATTTAGAGGTGAACTATCACTTTAAGTGCCAGTTAGGGCATCTGTCTGACATATTTAAAAGGCTGTAGGGAAGAAGAAATCTGCAAAAAGTCAGGTTTTAGAATTTATTATCAATGTGTCTTGAATTAAAAGAATCATTAGCTGTATACATAGCTTAAGGACATGTACCTACTTTCAATAAACTTTGTATTTCACATCAAGAAACAGAATGGGAGTCTTCCCCAGCCCTCCCCATGTCTGTCTAAGGTGCGGTTCAGGTGCCATGTTTAAAGGAACGTAGTAGTAACATGGAAGCCTTTATTCCTATTTATTCCAACAGTTGTGGAAAGGAGCTTCTCTAACAGAGATCAGCAATGTATATGCTATTGCAGTACTAAAAACTAGCGATGGGCAAATTTATTTGCCAGGTGCGAAATTGCGGCAAATTCCCGCGATTCGCCGCCGGCGAATAAATTTGCAAAACCGTAGCGAAAATTCGCCGGCGCCAAAAAAAATTGACGCCGGGGTAAAAAACGGATGCCGACGTCAAAACGAGACGTTTCGCGAATTTCACTGGAAATTCGCGAATTTTTCGGCGGAAAACCATACATTCGTTCATCACTACTAAAAACCCCTTAAAGCCAATAAAATTTCCCTTTCCCATTGACTCCAACACATTTTGGCAAAATTTCACAAAAAGCTGCAAGTTTACACATCAGCAATTTATATCTCTCTGTTACCTGAGTGTGTCTTAGGTTGCCAGTTAACTGTTGTAACTTAACATAGACATTCTGAACATTATTATTGTGGTGCAGAGAAAACAAACATTTTCCTTTTTAACTTTACAAATGTAAACTATTTGATCGCAGTTACTCACCCTTTGATCACAATAATTCTGAGTATTGTTTTGATCTTGCAAAGTCTCACATAGGCTTTTAAATGCTGTGAAAAAAAGAAAAGAAAATCAATCTCATGTACGGGATTATTATGACTGGTGTCGGATAAAATTGTAGCTGATTTGGTGTTTTTGTGCATCTCTACTAAATATGGGATCCATTATCCAGAACGTTTGTCACCTAGGGTTTCTGGACAGCATTAAGTAAATGCTTCATTTTTTTTGGTGGACTCACGCTTTATGCCATAAAATACCAGGTAGTGTCTTATTATTACAGATAAAAAAGCAAAAATGTTTTTGCAAATCATTTTTTTCAAGCATAAATGGGGTACAGAAGAGAAACAAGGGATAAGGCTCAGATCAAATGATGACATTGTAATAACATAAACACACAAATCCAGAAGAGATTAAAGAAAAGATCTTAATTATGATGTATCAGAATATCTATACACTACTTATATTTTATCAGTACAGGTATGGGATACGTTATCCGGAAACCCGTTATCCAGAAACCTCTGAATTATGGAATGGCTGTCTCCCATAGACTACATTATATATATCAAATAATCCAAATTTTTAAAAATGATTTCCTTTTTCTGTGTAATAATAAAACAGTAGCTTGTACTTGATCCCAACTAAGATATAATTAATTCTTATTGGAAGCAAAACCAGCCTATTGGTTTTATTTTGTGTTTACATGATTTTCTAGTAGACTTAAGGTATGAAGATTCAAATTACGTAAAGATCCATTAGGGGTTTACCTTGACGTGGTATGGTGGCTTATCAATTTTATGATCATAACTTTGTAACAAAATAACCCCTATTTGGGTACATATGCAATAGCATTTATTATACTTATATATATATATATATATATATATATATATATATATATATATATATATATATATATATATATATATATATATATATATATATATACTTTAAAGCCTTTAGAGTGCTCCCACAACCCCCCTGTTTTGATATTGTATATTTAGCCGGAAGCTGTGGCATAGCTTCAGTGGTTGTAGCACCCCATACCCCCCCTTTAAACTAGTGGTGATCCTATGCTTTTAAAATTGGGCGTTTGTTTTGGGAATATCTCTCCTTTAAAAGCCTGATTGCTGGCTGGGGAGGATTTAGCCCTCAGTGAAAAAACAGCGTTCAACGGACATTGATTACAGGTAATGCTAAAATGCACATAAAAAATAAAACAGGTTAGGGACCGCCATTCGGGGTTTACCTTGACGTGGTATGGTGGCTTATCAATTTTATGATCATAACTTTGTAACAAAATAACCCCTATTTGGGTACATATGCAATAGCATTTATTATACTTATATATATACTTTAAAGCCTTTAGAGTGCTCCCACAACCCCCTGTTTTGATATTGTATATATATATATATATATATATATATATATATATATATATATATATATATATATATATATATATATATATATATATATATATATATATAGTAATAAATGGACCCGCACTCCAATGTTCTTAGTGAAGAAAAGTAATGTGCTTTGTTCACAAATGCATATCCAACGTTTCTCAAGGTCCCAGCGTGGACCGAAACGTTGGATATGCATTTGGAATGCGGGTCCATTTATTACTATATATGCAAAAACTTGACCAACGCACCCACCATCCAAGAAATCCGGTAAGAGTGCACTCACCAAAATTGACTATATATATATATATAAAGAAAGAAGTCTGCACTCATGGGTCTTGTGTTGAAAAGCAAGAAACTTGTTAGTGTTTATTCGACGTTTCGGCTCCTAAACGCGTGCCGTCCTCAGGAAGGAGCCTTGTTTTTCAACACAAGACCCATGAGTGCGGACTTCTTTCTTTATTGATTGTACAAATTCTTTGTTCCAGCACCTGAGCAGTGACCAGTGTTCTGTGTGCACCAGGCCCATTTTTCTTTATATATATATATATATATTTTTTTTATTTATTTACTTATTTATTTATTTATTTTTACTGCAATAATCACCTCCATGGATCTTAGCTCCTCTGTCACATTATACTAGTCATTTATATTAATATGATCTTTCGATTTCCACTTGGCAGGTTTTATACTTCTTGCAGATACAATTAAAGGGATTCAGCCACAAGAATACATGGTTTGTTTTTTTTTTACAAAATGCATCAGTTAATAGTGTTGTGCCAGCAGAATCCTACATTGAAATTTGATTTGAGGCTAGACATGTTCTAGGCTTCCCTCGTGTCCTCAGCCATGTGAGTTGTGCTCTGATAAACTTCAGTCTCTCTTTACTGCTTTAATGCAAGTTGGAGTGATATCACCTTCCTTCCTTTTCCTCCCAACAGCCAATCCACAGAATAATAGCTAGGTAACAAGAAAATGCTTGTTACCCAAATTCTCCCATGAGACCCTGGACTGGCCATCTGTCCATTGGGCAAATGCCTAGTGGGCTGCTCTATTTTTGTTAATGGGCTGGGGAAGCCAGGAACCACAAAGGGAACCAAATGATAGCTGAAGCAAAGCCATTCAATGGTAGCTGAGGTGTAGCCACCGAATGGGAGCCAAAGCCACTGAATGGGAGCCAAAGCCGCCAAATGGGAGCCGAAGCCTGCCGAGCAGAAGAAGAAGCCGCACAGTAGAAGGAAGAAGACTGCCTGCCAAATTTTAAAGGTAAGTTTCCACTGAACACCAATGGTCTCTTCTTTTTAATCCCTGACCACCAAAGCAAAATATAACATAACAGTTGTGATTTAGCCAATATCTCTTCAAGGCAACACCACTGTATTATTGAGTACTTTAACATTTGCTTTACCTCTGTAATCTCTTTGAAAATGAATAATCTGATTTTTTTTCTCTCTTACAGGGACATAGCACACTGCTAATGTACTAAGGACTAAGGCTCAGGAATGTGTGTGTGGTGATAAATTTATTGCTGTGTCTTACTCAAAGGCTCAAAACTTCATCAAGATTTTATAACAGAGAAAGTTCAGAACAAAAAAAGTAAAATATATTTTGTCTAGGGATGCACCGAATCCACTATTTTGGATTCGGCCGAACCCCCGAATCCTTCGTGAAAGATTCGGCTGAATACCGAACCAAATCCTAATTTGCATATGCAAATTAGGGGTGGGAAGGGGAAAACTTTTTTACTTCCTTGTTTTGTGACAAAAAGTCACGCGATTTCCCTCCTGCCCCTAATTTGTATATGCAAATTAGGATTTGGTTTCGGTTCAGCCGGGCAAAAGGATTCGGCCAAATCCGAATCCTGCTGAAAAAGGCCGGATCGTGGCCGAATCCCGAACCGGGATTCGGGGGTTCGGCCGAATTCCAAAAAAGTGGATTCGGTGCATCCCTACTAGTGATTAGATTCTCATTGAGAAGTTTGGATTTATATTCCCTTGGGAATCACCACATCTGGACACCCAGGTCATGTTCAAACTCAGGAGATAAGGTTTATTGGCAAGGTGCACCAAACTGCAGATTATCAATACAGCAATCACACAGGACAAAGATTCTGCCCTTCTCTTTATGACATATATTTCTTTAAATCTTGATCAAAACATCATTAGCATTTTTGTTTACGGATCAAACTCTAAATCATTTTCATAGGCTAGTTAATCACCCTTATTTGATGGTATATTTTGATATCATTTATTGGTTTTTAATATTTAACGTCATCTGTTCAGGAACAAATGTCCACAGCGCCGATTCTGGGGCTGCTGCCGCCTGAGGCAGCAGCCCAGATGCCGCCCCCCTCCTCTCCCGCTCCGCGCTTAAAAATTAGCGTCGGAGCGGGTTTTAGGGGGCAGTATCGCTAGTGCATTGAGCGCAATAGCGCTCTTTGCACTAGCGGAGCCAAATTTCCGGGTTAAAACCCGGAAGTTTGGCTCTTAAAGTTACAAGAGGCGGCTTTTTGCCGCCCCTTGTAACTGGCTGCTCGCTGCCACCTGAGGCAAGGGTTTCACCTTGCCTCATGGCAGAAGCGGCCCTGAATGTCCAGACACTTGAAATGTGCCCCTTGTTGTCCAGTTAAGCAACTTCTCTTTTCCAATATATGATTAAATGTCACATCAATAAAATCTCCCTAGGTACTTTCCAAAGGCTCCTCCAAAAGCAGAGCAGAGAAAAGGTATATGGAAGGAGAAGAAGAGAAGGACAAAGAGGAGTCACATACCTCTGCACTGTGTATGGGATGATCCAATGCCAGAGATGTCCTTGTATCCAGCTTGGCAGAAGCACATGAACGAGCCAACGGTATTGTTACAAATACTATTAGTCCCGCAGGGTTTGGACTGCTCATTGCATTCATCTATATCTATAATAGACACAGATTTAACACCATTTACAAATGAACATTTACCACCAAGTTTTATTGTTTCACTACACTTTAACTACAGAACTAATGAAATCACTGAAATTATAGACTTGACACTGATATGGGACCTGTTATCCAGAATGCTCGGGACCTGGGATTTTCCACATAATGGATCTTTTTGTAATTTAGATCTTCATACCTTAAGGGGCAGATTTATCAAAGGTCGAGGTGAATTTTCAAATGAAAAAAAAATTGAATTTCGAGCTATTTTTTGTGTACTTCGACTAGGGAATCGTCCAAATTCGATTAGAATTTGAAAAAAATTTGAAAATTCAAATATCAAAATTTATCATGTACTGTTTCGTTAAAAATTAGACTTCGACCATTTGCCATCTAAAACCAGCCGATTTGATGTTTTAGCCAATGTGGGACCTCCTAGAACACATTTGGAGTCAATTTGTTGAAAATCAAAGGTTTTTTTTGGGAAAAACGACAAATCGAATTCAATCGATTGCGCTATTAATTCAAATACGGACCTATTTGATCAAAAACTGACCTATTCGACCAAAAAAACTTCAACTTAATTTCGTTTGGTCTTTTAAATTCAAATTTCGAAGTTTTTTCAATTCGAAATTCGACCCTTGATAAATATGGCCTTAAATCTATTAGAAATTATTTAAATATTAGATAAACCCAATAGGCTGGTTTTGCCTATTTTTATCTTAGTTTGGATCAAGTACAAGGTACTGGTTTTTTTATTACAGAGAAAAAGGAAATTATTTTTACACATTTGGATAATTTGGATAAAATGGAGTCTATGGAGTCTATTTCCAGATAATGGATCCCTTACCTGTATGCTTACTCTTCCTTTTATTCATTTTCCTATACTGTATATTTTGTGGGTTTATTTTTTTGCATACTGTATTTCATTAGTATCAAACATTAAAACAGGAGGCTAATCATTGTATTCTGCACTTGGCAGAAAGTACAGATATGGGATCATTATCCAGAAAGCTTCGATTACGGAAAGGCCGTCTCCTGTAGACTCCATTTTATCCAAAGAATACTTATTTTTAAAGATGATTTTCTTTTTCTCTGTAATAATAAAACAGTAGCTTGTTCCCAACTAAGATATAATTAATCCTTATTGGAAGCAAAACCAGCCTATTGGGTTTATTTCACGTTTACATGATTTTCTAGTAGAATTAAGGTATTACAGAAAGACCTGTTATCCAAAAAACCTCAGGTCCCGAGCACTCTGGATAACAGGTCCCCTACCAGCATACGGGGAGAAAATACGTGAAAACAGGGGCGTAACTACAGAGGAAGCAGACCCTGCGGCTGCAGGGGGGCCCAGGAGGTACAGGGGGCCCCATGAGGCTCTCATTGATGAGCAATTTGAACATATATTGGTAAAACAGGACAAACACTGGATATGTTGGGGGCCCTAAAATTAATTTGCTGTGGGGCCCAGCAACATCTAGTTACGCCACTGCGTGAAAACAGTTTAAGCAGGAATCACTCACCTTCACATTGTATTTGGGTGGATCCTCCTTGAAAGACGTCCCTGTATCCAGACTGGCAGGAGCAAATGAATGAGCCAAAAGTATTAGTACAATTACTGTTATTCCCACAGCGTTCGTCTTCTGCTCTGCATTCATCTATGTCTAAAAAGGATACAAAATTTGAATTTATATAATTTGCCAGTCTACAGTTTGCAATATATGTACATCTGCATTATACAAATGATTATGTCTGATGTTATATAATTGTCCATACCTCTGCATTATACTTACTGACACCAGAAATTAAAACTTTTTCACAAAAAGTGTCAACTAACAGACAAATATTAGTATTGCAGGGGAGATTGATCAGTGTATTCTGTGCAGGACAGAAAGATTATTAATAAAAAAATATAAGGAAGAGAGGAAGCAAGATTGAAATGTCCTTGATAGTTGTATCCAGCCTGGCACGAATATATGAATGTTGATCCCTGAACGCTGAAGGGTTAAAGGTAGGGTGGCTTTGATCAGACTAGGTAGGCAGGGATTATAGGGTTAATAGGAATTCCTAGGAAAGGGTAGAAAAGGTTAGTGTGGGGGTATATAAAGAGGTTACAGGGGTGGCCGCATCCATTTCTAGTTTCCAGTGTGGGGAGAAACATGGAAACACCAGAAGTGCTGACTCATATAGGGGGAATTGCTACGTTGACCAGGGTACAATGGCCCAAATTGGCTTTGCTCTTAGCTGGAAGGAATTTCGCAGGAGAAGTCCTGAGGCATTGGGAAAAAGTAGGTGGGTGGCAAGCAGGTCCGGACTGAGAATTAAGGTACACAGAGGCCCAACAGCCCCCCACCAGCCCACTAAATACTGACTTTCTATGGCACCTTATAGCAGTCCCTCTGGCATTTGCCAGAACCCACAGATTGCCAGTCCGGGCCTGGTGGCAAGTGATAAATGGACTATTGTAGTTGGACTTCCAGTGAATCTACCAGAGAGCAAATTTCTGTTTCAGGCACAGAGGTGCCACCACCTAATTACTTTTACTTTCCATTATGCACTTCTTAGATGACACCGCACCCTCACAATTCCCCTCCTTCTTCATTGTCTATAATTGTGTAGGCCAGGGGTGCCCAAAGGGAAGATCGGGATCTACCAGTAGACCTTTAGCTGGTGATCAGTAGATGTCAAGACAAGATGTCAATAAACAGCTTGTCAAAACCACCCTCCTGTTTCATGCTTTTCATTCATATACATTTTCTCATACATCTCATACATCAATATTTAAGTAATATTTTCCATAAGATTTTCCATGGAACAGAATGATAACAATACTTTTATTGATGTAGATCTTAATGGGACACTAAAAGTAGATCCCACATTAGTAAAGTATGGGCACTCCTGATGTAGGCTTTGTATGGGGTCTGCTGCATCATCATTTCCCCCCTCTGACCCATCTTTTGCCTTTAAATAGCAACCCGCGAGGTGCGGCGTGAGTGGGTCGGAGGTGGGGGGGCAGGGGAAGAGGACTGTTTGGTCTGGGGCCTCTCAGTTTTATTGGCAGGGGGGCCTGGCACTGGCAAGTTACCCTACTGCAGTTCCCACAACATGTAGGTTGCTCTTTCTATTCATCTATATCTATGATGGGTTTAACATTAAATTTCATATTATTTACAAGTCTATAATTTACAAATCATACACAGCTGCACAAATTATCATGCAGACAAATTAGTAATGTACTCTAAAGAACAGAATCAGCCTAATTTACCAATTACATACCTGTGAAATAGATTCTCCATCTTGACTGATAAATTTGCTTACATAGCACAATTTCTAATCAGGCTGCATCCACTCTTCATGCTGCTAGAAATATTTCTAGGTATATTTCTAGATATTCACCCTACATGTTTTTTGTTAACAAGCGGAAGTATGTTTTACTTTAAGGTGCCGTGTAGCATATGTCTGACAAGGCACGGAGAAGATATATGGGAAGAGTGTAAGTAAGTATAGATCAAGGCGGGATCACTCACCTTCACATTGTATCGGGGTGGAACCTTCTTGAGAGATGTTCCTGTATCCAGACTGGCAGGAGCATGTGAATGAGCCATCAGTATTAGTACAGTTACTGTTATTCCCACAAAGTGTGTGTTGCTCACTGCATTCATCTATGTCTAAAATAGATACAAAATTAGATTTCATATAATTTTCAAGGTTACAATTTATATTTACAGCTCCAATATACAAATCATTGTGTTTGCATCTATATTATATGCCATTAAATGTGCACATATAGTAGAACTAACACTTCTCAGGCCAGAAACTAGAAGCTGGGGGGGATGAATCATGATGGGGAAAAAATTACATTCCCCTCTTTATATTTCCATTAGACAAATATAATGGTAAATTTTAAATAATGAAGATAAGTATAATGCTTTTAAATACTATAACCCTAATTTGGTTACTGACTCTTTAAATAGCAATTAACCATTTGCAATCCAGGGCCCTGATTCCCTTTTGCGTATGAAAAGTACTGGGAACTAGGATTTACAGAGCAGTGCCTCCACCTAGGGAACACTGCAGAGCACACCTCAGGGGATTTCCACTAGGAAAAATAAAACACAAAGTTTCAGTAAAACAAATATAAACTTTATATAAAACTGTATGCAATAGTTGTAAATGCAAATTACACAATATCACTTTACTCTGGGAAACCTGTTTGGTCTATCAACCTCTGGCACAGTCTCTCAATGCCACAGTCCCACACTCTACACCAGGTGGATAAATGTAGAATTAATCCAGTCAGTTCAATGTCCCTTCCCCAAGAGCTCTTATGTCCCCAGGTAGCGCTACCTTCCCCAAGGTACCTTTCCCTTTCAAAGTAGTAGCTGCTCCCACATGGCAGGTACATGAGCAAGACCTGTCCTCACCCTGGGGAAACACACAGTAGCCTAAGTATCCACAGGCAGGAGATAGAAACTGGTTCTCCCTGAACTTTCTCAATGCAGAGCACAAAACAGCCCTTTCTAAGCTCTTCCTGGTTATTCCTTTCAAGCAGCACTGTCACTAGCTCTCTCTGCTGGCAGCTACCACAGGGGCTCCTTTATAAGCTCTGTGTGTAACCCTGTACATTTGGCTCCAAAGTCAGGCACTCCCAGGGATGCACTGGGGTGCCCAGCAAATCGGATGGCTCCTCAGCCTGTAACTGGGCTATATGATGTCACAGACAGAAAAACAGGGTAAGGACTTGACTGATCCCCCTACAATACTTTGGATGCAGTAGTTTTTACCATCTTCAATGGCAAAGGGAAAACATAATTATTATTTTAAATGTAATTCCCCTTCCACACACATGTTTATATTTTTGAAGCCCTTATTGTATCACTAGTCATAAAACTAATCATAAAACATACCCTTGTATGTACAAACTTAGGGACAGATTTATCGAAATATGAGATGACAGTTTACCAGAAAAAAACTCACACACTTTCTATTTATTCCTAGGGGATTTTTAGAAGTGTAGTTATCAAATGATGAAAATTAAATGAATCACCCATTGTTAAATGTTCTTCTAAAAATCACATAAAAATAAATAATAAGTAGGTGGAGTTTTCTTTGGTACAGGGTCAGACTAGGCCCGGAAACCATGCATAAATTTACTGCCTACTTATTACAATTTCAGAAAAAACTGTCTGCTCTTCATACTATTGCTACCTAGAAGTATTTCTCGGTATTTGCCTTACAATATTCTGTTGCTTCCTTCCAGAAGTCCTGTATCTGTGTGAGAAGTTTGGATCATTCAAAACTGCTCCCCTTTCCTTATTCTCCCAGATTGTTTTATTGGTGGTTTTATTTCATGTTCCTGCATACTGTATTTTATTAGTAGCTTGATTAATACAGTAGATTGTAAACAGAGCAAAGAGAAGTTATATGGGAATAGTGATGACCGAATCTGTCCTGTTTCGCTCCTCTGAAAAATTAGCGAAACGGTGAAATTTCTTTTTTACATGTGGCAATATTTTACACGAGTAACAATTTTTCTCCATCCAAATGCATCTTTGTTCTGGCAACTTTTTTTGTCTCTGCACCTTTTATGTCCAAACTCATTAAAGTAAATGCCAGTTTTTTCTTATGCCGAATTTTTAGTTTTGAATTGTTGCCCAGTTTCACGAAAATTTGACGTTGAAATGCGAAAAATTTGCTCATCACTATATGGGAAGAGTAAGAAAGAAAGGAAGAATCACTTACCTTTACACTGTACTTGGGTGGAACCTTCTTGAGAGACATTCCTGTATCCAGACTGGCAGGAGCAAATGAATGAGCCAAAAGTATTAGTACAATTACTGTTATCCCCACAGCGTGTAGGTTGCTCACTGCATTCATCTATATCTATGATGGATACAAAATTAGATTTCTTATAGTTTAGAAGGACCCAAATAGCAGTATAAGTACAGCTGCACAGAAAAAATTAGTATGCTTTTTGTATTTATATTTTTTGTACATACTTCTGCATTATACTTAAAGCCAAATGTACACATACAGCAGAAACCACATGCTAGAAGAGGTTTTAAAGGTTGTTTTTAATTTTTATTGTTTTATAACACATAAAACATAAAAACAAAACACATGCCGTTTGGTTTTGATTTTTGGTTGCAAAGTATTTAAACCAGTTATCGTTAAATAAGATTACATTCACTAGTTTAGCTTTTAAGGTTCAGGGCACACGCTAAGATTCTGGGAGATTAGTCACCCGGCGACAAATCTCCTCTTCTTCTGGCGACTAATCTCCCCTAACTGCCTCCCACTGGCTAGAATGTAAATCGCCGGTGGGATGGCACTTGGAGTGCTTCGTTTCCGAAGTCGCCCGAAGTTGCCTCACTTCGGAAAACGAATTGCTCCAAGTGTCATCCCGCCAGCGATTTACATTTTTCATGGAATCGGCGGAAAAGACCAACATGTTCAGATTATCGTATCACAGATCATATAATCTTCAAATTGCAAGTAGGACCTTTGCCATTGACTTCTACAGGACCTTGACAGGTTGAAGATGGAGTATTTCAAATGAGGGTCACTGACACCATCTGATAAACAAATGCTCTGTAAGGCTACAAATTTATTGTTATTGTTACTATTCATATTTTAGTATTTTATTAAAATCAGTGCCTGGTGGCTAGGGTAATTAGGCTCCTAGCAACCAGATTGCTGAAATTGCAAACTGGAGAATTTGCAAACTGGAGAGCTGCTGAATAAAATGCTAAATAGTTAAAACTGCAACTTGTCTCAGGTATCACTCTCTACATCATACTTGGATGATTTCTTGGACAGCACAATATCCAAGGCTATTGTGATACTATTTTATTGTATATCTTATGTTTCTGCATACTGTATATCATTAGTATCACTATTAAAGTGCATGTAAAGTCTAAAATAGAATACGGCTAGAAATGCTGTATTTTGTATACTAAATATAAACATGAACTTACTGCACCACAAGCCTAATCAAACAAATGATTTATGCTTTCAAAGTTGGCTACAGGGGGTCACCATCTTGTAACTTTGTTAAACATCTTTGCAAGACTAAGACTGTGCACATGCTCAGTGTGGTCTGGGCTGCTTAGGGATCGTCATAAACAAAGTTGCTTGAGTTCTGCATGGCTGGGAAGTAAGGCGGGGGCACCCCCTCCTGTTCATAAGTATGATTGTTTCCTTGCTCAGCAGTTAGGGACTGTCTGACAATTCCTATCCACAGCAGTAAATGAAGGGAGAATTTCACTGCATACAGTCAGGTTTCTTATAAAAACGGTAAACATTTTTTAATTAACGTATATTGGAGATATGTTTCTTTTTTATTAAAGAAAGTAAAAATGGGATTTGAATTTTTTGCCTTTACATGCCCTTTAAGGCAGGAGGCTGATCATTGCATTCTGCACAGGACAAAGAGAAGAGATATAAATGAAATAAGTCAAAATAGGGCCAGGAGGAATCACTTACCTTCACATTTCGTTTGGGTGGTTTCTCTTTGAGAGACGTTCCTGTATCCAGAGTGGCAGGAGCAAAAGAATGAGCCAGCTGTGTTAGTACAATTACTGTTTTTCCCACAGTGTGCGGCTTCCTCATTGCATTCATCTATGTCTATAATAAAAAAAGTAGATTTGAACTCATTTACAGTTGCACAATTGACATATTTGTGTGTGTTGTTACTTGATACATTTGCCAGTGGCAGCAATTTGAACTCATGTTGCGTTCACTAGCCAGGTATCCAGGTATGGTATCAATTAATCACAATCAAAGTGACAAGGCAAGGTTTAGACCTAAGGTGTGAGATGGACTAATTACATCTACTGTGGTGGTTTGCAGTGCCGGGCCAACCCGGGCAGGCGCCATAGGCAGCCTGGCCGGGCAAAGTGCCCAATATGCGAGTGCGCATGCTTGAAAAACGCCAGTGCGCATGCACAAAAAAGACAAGTGCGCATGCGCAAACAAAGATTCCAAACGTCAGCCAGAGCAGGGACTGGACTAGGGGGTAGGAGAGGCACAGAAGTTACGTGCCTGGCGCCCCTCCAGCTTTGCGCCCTAGGCACGTGCCTACTCTGCTTACCTCTAGTTCCGGCCCTGGTGGTTTGTTGTCTCCACAGATGTTTGGCTGATATACAGTAACTGCTCTTTCTGTCTCTCTTTTGAAAACTAATATGTAAAAGCATCTGTAATTACTTTTATGGCAAAATTATAGATAATATTGGTCCACAAAGAAGACTGGGACAAAGAACTCAGTAACTAATTAGACAATATTATAGCATGATAGAGACCTCTAGTGACCAAACAGAGGTAAAACTACAAATTCAAAAGATTCTTCTAAATCCATGCTTTTAATAAAAACATTTTTATTGCATCATATTAAAAATCACCAAAAAAAAAAAACCCACATGGAGCTTAATATAGATATCATGCAAAGATAATATTATGATAGGTGTAAAAAAAGATTAATTTCTGGTGTCAGTATATCTCTTTAAAGTGTAAAATAGAATAAGGCTAGAAATGCTGTATTTTGTATACTAAATATAAACATGAACTTACTGCACCACAAGCCTAATCAAACAAATGATTTATGCTTCCAAAGTTGGCTATAGGGGGTCACCATCTTGTAACTTTGTTATTCATCTTTGCAAGACTAAGACTGAGCACATGCTCAGTGTGGTCTGGGCTGCTTAGGGATCGTCATAAACAAAGCTGCTTGAGTTCTGCATGGCTGGGAAGTAAGGCGGGGGCTCCCCCTGCTGTTCATAAGTATGATTGTTTCCCTGCTCAGCAGTTAGGGACCATCTGACAATTCCTATCCACAACAGTAAATGAAGGGAGAATTTCACTGCATATAGTCAGGTATCTTATAAAAACGGTACACATTTTCTAATTAAAGTATATTGGAGATTTTTTCATTAAAGAAAGTAAAAATGGGATTTTATTTTTTTGCCCTTTAATTATCACGAAACAAATGGTGGCTCAAACCTAACTAAAACTGTGCTCATGGTAAGGAAAGGACCCTGATCTCTGTGATTCCTATAGGCCTAAATCGCTTATAAACACAGAAGCTAAATATTTGTCACAATACTAGCCACATGACTATTCCAAAGTAGCCTCCTCCATAATCCATATGGCTAATCCATCTTGCTAATGTCTGGTCCACATTACCTATTACTATAAGGGGCAGAATCAATCTATATAATATGTTTTCCCTGCCTAAATTGCTCTACAAGCGACATAATTCTCCTATATGGATCCCAGAGACTATTTTTTGAAAAGTGAACGCTGTCTTACTCCCCTTTCTTTGGGCCAACAAATCTCCACATATAGCTTGGACCTCCCTAGCAGCCCCGCTGGACAAAGGTGCTTTAGCTCTACCGCACTTACGCTTATACTTTCTAGCCAGCCAAATATACCAAATACACAAATGGTTCCATAGCGACATAGATGACCCTGGTCTCCTATTCCTGGCCACAAGGCTGGGCAATTAAGAATTTGTCACATAGACAATTAGCGGATTATAGCAGTTACCCACCACCAATAATTACCCCCTTCAGAGCCTGGAAGATAGCATGCTCATCGGGGCACAAACCGCCAATACTTTCCTCTCACCTACCACTCTGGAAAAACTCTAATCTGCCCCAATTGGAATCTTTGCAGAATTTTGCATACTGGCAACTGTTAGGCTTAAAATTTCTAGGGGATACCCTAGTGGACCAGACTTTTCCTTCATACCAGCAGTTAAAGACTAAATTGAACAAGCCAAACTTAGTATCTAGCTATAGAAAATCGGCCGACAACCTGGGGCTGAGTGCCCGAGATGCCAACAACCTGAGGCGTCTTTCCTACATCTAGCATGGCAATGCTAGATGTAGGCTAGGGGCAATGAGATACTTGGCAGACAATCTATTACTTCCACATTTATGTTCCCCTGAGGTCTGCTTACTTGGACTAGTGGAAGAACTGCTTCCCCTAAAATGGACCAGGTCGCTCATGAGAACAACCCTATATTATGCCAATAAAGAGGTAATTATGTGCTGGATGGGCAATTACTTTCCCACAGTGGCTCAATGGGTTAACTTAATTAACAAAGTTCTTCCATCTATTAGGGCTGTTACTGACAAGCGGTTGTAGCTGCGCTCCCCTGCGTTCCGTTTTTCTGCGTTCAGCCGCAGGGGAGCGCAGAAATAGATGCATTACATTTTTTCCAATGGGGCTGTACACAGGCGCGTGTAGACGCCGAACACAGGTTGAGACGCAACATGCTGCATTTTTCCTGCGTTCGGCGCCTACACGCGACTGTGTGAGTACAGCCCCATTGGAAAAAACGTAATGCGTCTATTCCTGTGCTCCCCTGCGGCTGAACGCAGAAAAACGGAACGCAGGGGAGCGCAGCTACAACCGCTCGTCAGTAACAGCCCTAAAGCTTATCTACTTAGCCAGAGGCTGCCCTGGAAAATTTGAAAAGATATGGGATCCATGGCTAGACATCAATCCACAAGGCTTATGCCAGCCAACAGACCAAATGGATACTAAGGCATAGTGAATTGGTTGCATGTAAGGTACTATGTATGATTGACCTTTGCTATTCCATGTTTTGATGATTATGTTGCTAAAAATTCTTTTTTGATTACCCAATTGTATTGGAGAAATGGAAAAACCAAGTGTTAACAGGTATTAATACATGTGAACCAAGCTGTTGTATATCCCTTACCCCCACCCTTGTAAATTCAAAAAAACCCAAAAAACTGTGCTCATGGTCTTCACACCCAAACCCAGCCCCTCCTCCTTTCACCATTACTATTGATGGCATGACCATTAACCCTGTTAATTTCTAATGGCCCTGTTAATGCCTAAGATAAGGAAGCAGGGCTGACCGGCACTTGAACAGGATCCACAAAACCAGAGATATTCAGTTAAAAAATTAATTCATTGGTTGAAAAATTTAAAAGTATAGCTTCATCTCCATCCACCCTACGCCATTCACACCCCTCAGGGTGCTTAGTCGTGGGCTCTTGTTAATGCCTACCTGGGGGTTATCATTGGCCAGTCACTCTACTTCTCTAACCATATTAATACCACTGTCAAAACCTGCTGATTTTTCCTCTGCAATATTGCCAAGATACACCCCTTTATTTAACAAGTAACAGCTAGAAACACTAATCCGTGCCCTTTTACTATCCTGTTTGGCAATCTCCTACTAACCGGTCTCCCAGACTCCCACCTCTCTCCCCTCAATCAATCTTAAACTCTGCTGCTAGCCTGTTCAACTCCAAATAAAACCTTTAGCATTACTGCCTATTAAGCAAATGATAGTATAAAAATTACTTTTTCTAACTTTCAAAGCACTTTTGTTCTCTGTTTCTCCCTTCATTTCTTCACTCTACAGGAAAACATGTTTGTTTTCAAAATCAGTTAATAGTGCTGATCCAACAAACTTCTGCACTGAAATCTGTTTTTCAAAAGAGCAAACTGATTTTCTTTATATTGAATTTTGAAATCTGACATGAGGCTAAACATGTCAGTTTCCCAGGTACCCTCAGTCATGTGACTTGTGCTTAGATTTACTATTGGATTGCAAGGTGGAGTTATATCTCGCTGCCCATCAGCAGAAAATAACACAACAGGTTTCAGTTCCCTATCAGGTCAGCCTCGCTGCTGATAGGTTCATATCCTACAGTACAGTGTGCTGAGTGCCACCGGCTCCGCTGCATAGCTAGAGAATTAATGGGGCAGGGCTAGCTGGGTTTTGGGGGAATTTTTCAATAAACCAAACACATATTTTTAAGTGCATTCCTTCTATAGTTATAGGAGTATAATGCACTGGCAGATTCTTTTTTTTATACAATGTGCCTCCTTTAAGTTTTTTCTCCAATATTTCTCATTCATTATTTGTGTGTCACGGCTGGCACCCGATACCAGAACAAATGCCAAGCACCCTGGTCTCGGCTCGGCTTCACCAGCTAGTGTGACCACCGTTGGGCTTCGGGAGGAGCCCTCAGCTTACTTGGGTGCCACCTGGACTTAACGAGGGGTGCAAGGCGAGATGTTCTAGCTGGCGAAGGGGCACGGCTGTTAGCAAAGTCTTTTTGAGCCGAAGGTCACGGTACAAAGGATTAGGCAGAAGGATGGTCAAACAGGCAGGGTCGAGGCAGGCGGATATCAAGAATCGTCAGGCAGGCAAGGGTCAAACCAGGTAATCAAACAGATGGGGTCAGGCAGAAAGAGTAGTCGAGATGCAGGCAAAGGTCAGGATACGGATGTCAGAATAGTCAGGAACAGGCAGGGATCAAACCGGAATAACAGATACAAGTATCACAGGAACAGACAGCACAAGGCTTCAGGAACCACCAGAATCAAAATTCTATCACGGTCACTGGCTGGGAGACAGAATGGGCCTTATAAATGTTCAAATTTCGCGCCAAACGGGCGTCAAAAACGTACTGGCACAAATGCGCCAGCACCTTTAAGAGGCGCGCAGGCGCGCCGCGCGCGCCCTAGAGTCCAAGATGGTGCCGGCGCCAGCGCCGACTCGTGGATCATGCGGCGGGTGTCCCCGCCGACGACGCGGTGGACGACCCCGCCGCACAACAGGCACAACAGGTACTGTTACATTGTGTTCATATTATGCAAAACGTTTTATCATTTGTTTTTGTTTTTTCATGCTTCTGCATACTGTATTTCATTAGTATCCCTAGAGGTTGTATTTTGTACAGGGTATAGACAAGGTACAATATAATGGGAAAAGAGTAAGCAAGAGAAAGGACAGGAGGAATCACTTACCTTCACATTGTATCACGGTGGATCCTCCTTTAGAGATGTTCCTGTATCCAGATTGGCAGGAGCAAATGAATGAGCCAACTGTATTAGTACAATTACTGTTATTCCCGCAGGGTGTGGGTTGCTCGCTGCATTCATCTATGTCTATAATTGTAAGAAAATTTAGATTTCATACAATGTACAATTACACAGTCAGTGGATATTTATTAATCGATATGCATTATTTTGTGCATAAGACTCAGGTGTATCTTTTCTTCCAAGTGTCTGGTAGTTCTAATGATCAAGGTGTTAAATAAGCCTATAGATCTGCTTCATTTCCCTAATTCTTCCATCTTATATATTTATTGGTTTGCCTCATGGTTCTGCCTACTGTATATCATTAATATTCAGGGTCGGACTGGCTGACGGGACACCGGGTAAAAAGCCACGGCCCCCAGCCCTTGTTGGTCCTGACTACCCAGACCCGCACCAATCTGTGGCCCACGCTGCCACCTGATCTCGCCCCTCCCCAGCTCTGATTGGAACTGCAACTACAGGACAGGTACGTGCGGTGTCCAGAGGGGGTTGCGGTAGGGCAGGGGTCCTGTAGGGGGGTTGTGGCAGACACCCTGGCCTCCGACCCTCCAGTCCGAAGCTGTTAGTTTCCCCAACAAAACAAGCTGGTTATTGTATTGTGCACAGGTCTGTCAGGAGGTATACAGTATGGGAAGTGACTGAGCAGGAATATGGCAAGCAGGAAAATCACTCACCTTTGCACTGTGATTGGGCAGTTCCAGAAATGTCCTTATATCCAGACTGGCAGGAGCACATGAATGAGCCATCAGTATTAGTACAATTACTGTTATTCCCACAGAGAGTGGGTTGCTCACTGCATTCATCTACATCTAAAATACATACACAATTAGATGTCATATCATTTACAAGTACACACATTAGAATAAACGTGCATTGTACAAATGAGTATATTTGTTGCATTAATATTATTGAATGTATGTATGTATAACTAAGTAAACCGGGAGAAAACTAATCACATAATAAATATACACAGAGCTCATATCAGGACAAAGAGCTTAAGTGCTATGTGGTTCGAGACATAGTGGGTAGGAGGTTCCTGCCCCGTAGAGCTTACAGTCTTAGTGGATGAGAGGGTAACAAACAGGCACAAGGTAAGGCATAGTCGGTAGGCACAGGACTAGTCTAATGTTCTAGTGCTCCAAAAGGTAAACTCCATTTTTATTATGTTTGGTAGCCGAGGATGAGTAGAGTATAACAGTGCTTTATTAGCAGACTCATGCAGCCATTACACAACAGTAAATTCTAACTCCATCACTCTTAAGCAGTATTGATAGTACTATGTATACACAGTATAACTAATGTGACACCTGCAGGCCATTTGTATAAACATCACAGTTTGTTTCTAGAAGAGTTTGAGAGAGGATTCCTTACGGAGGAATTCAGAGATGGAATTCCAGAGTGAAGGAGGAGCAAGATAGAAGGGTTTAAAAACGAGAGTTGGCAGTGTATATGGATGGTGTGAAGAGAATGTGGCTCTGAGAGGAGCTGAGAAGATGACCAGGAACGTACAGTGAGACAAGAGAAGGAATGTAGTGAGGAGCTGAGTAGTGAAGGGCTATGAATGTTAGTAGAAGGAGTTGATATGCTATCCTTTGCTTAACAGGTAGCCACGCTAGGGATTTTAGTTGGGGTTTAGCAGGTTCCCTTTTAGGGCTTTAGCACACAGGCAGATTCATGGAGATTTAGTCGCCTGGCGACTAATTGCCTCTTCTTCAGGGCGACAATCTCCCCGAACTGCCTTCCCCATGCCTTCTGCCTGCTAAAATGAAAAATCGCCTGCGGCAATGCACTCGCGGTGCTTCGATTTCTGAGGTCGCCCGAAGTTGCCTCACAAGGAAGCTTCGGACGACTTTGGCCGACTAAATCTCCCCGAATCTGCCATGTACTATAACGCTTAGGAGAGAGCAGAAGGATCCTGGTAGCAGAGTTCAAGACTGATTGGAGGGGAGAGAGATAGCAGTCAGGAAGGCTGGTTAGGCGGAGATTGCAACTATCTAAACGGGATAATATAAGGGCATGGATTAGTGTTTTGGCTGTTGTTTGTGAAAGAAACAGGTGTATCTTGGCTGTATTGGAAGAAACTACAGGTTTTGGGAGTATTATTAATATGATTAGAGAAGGAGTCAAAGATGACCCCCAAGTAGCATGCTGAGTTAACCCGGTTAATGGTCATGCAATCAATAGCTGTTCATTCTGAGACTGCGCGGAACATACACTACCAATCAGGTCTGGACTGAGAATCAAAATAGGCCCTGGCATTTTACGTATCCAAAGGCCCCAACATACCACAAAGAGGCCCAAACAGCTCCCCACCAGCCCACTAAATAGTGAGTGTCTTTGGCATCTTACAGCAGCCCCTCTGGCATTTGCCAGAACCCACAGCCAATCGGGCCTGCTCCCAACAGGAATTCAAGATGCTCTTCTTCGTAAATCAGGGTAGATGCTAATTTTTTGCATTTAGAGGCTCCTTGTAATTCATTTTCCTATAGTTATGTATTTAATGACTTTAGGCAGTTGAACACTTTCATTTCCTATGAGGAAGGTGTTAGTGCTCAGAGCAGGTCACTAGCTGAACCCATTATTCTACCCATCTATAACCCATTATTAGGGATGAAACGAATCCAGGATTCGGCCAAAATTTGACCTATTTCAGCAAATCCAAGTGACTGGTTGAACCGAATCCAAATATAAAAAATCCTGTGACTGTCACTATTTCAAGCCTCCTATGCACCCTTGGGTATCGCCGCTACATAAAAATGTAAACTTAAAAGTTTATAAATACATACCTCACTAAATATATATTTATATATCATAATCCTTACTGAGTGAGGAAGTCTTTATGTCATAGAAACCAGTGAGTCTTTAAGAGAGAACAAATTCCTGTTTCAGGCACAGATATGGGGCCACTTTTACTTTAATTACTTTGACTTTCCATTCTGCACTTCTTAGATGTCACTGCACCCTCACATTTCCCTCCCTCTTCATTGTCTATAACTGTGTTGGAGGGGAATTGTGGAAGCACTCAAGGCTAAATCAAAATATATTCAAATATAATGGAAGTGCTACTTACAATGCACTTCCCTGGGCCCCTGTCTCATAAATAATTCAAAATAAATGCAAGTGCATGTTTTTACAAAACAGGGGTTTTTAGTTACCAAAGTTATGATCATAAAATTGAAAAAGCCACCATACCACGTCAAACCTCCCTTAAAAGCCGCATACTGGCGGGGGAGGATAGATCCTTTTCACTGAAACCAAGGTTCAACAGACACTGATTACACTGAATGCTACTATGCAGTAAGACTTTTTATACTATGGCCGAAAGGCAAACAAGTTAGGGACCGCCATATGGGGTTTACCTTGACGTGGTATGGTGGCTTTTCAACTTTATGATCATAACTTTGTAACTAAAAACCCCTGTTTTGTAAACTTACTTTTGAGACAGGGGCCCAGGGAATGTGCATTAAAACTAGCACTTCCATTATACTTAAATATACTATTACTTAGCCTTTAGAGTGCTTCCACACCCCTATTTTTATACATTCTATAACTGTGTTGGCTTTGTCTGGGCAGGGGCATCAGGTCCCCTATTCTGGCACATAAGAATTTAGGATGATGCTAAGCTTGATTTAATAACAGTTTCACAAAATGGCACTCCCTGCGAGCTGTGATTGTGGACTGAAGGAAACAAGATTTAAATAAATTATATAATATAAGTAAAGTTTATTTTGCTTGACAAACAGAATAGAAAAAAAAAATTGGAATTATTTTTTTGGGTTACAGGTCCCCTCTAAAGCAACTAGAACGTCTCTGTCTTGGAAAGGTCTAGTAAAAACTGCACAACAGGATCATGCAAGTTCCGTTAGTGTTCAGAATGTGGGGGTTCCCAATCCTTTTTCAGGTGTTTTAAAGGAAAACTAAAGCTTAGCTGAAGATGTAGGCTAGAAATGTTGTACATTTTGTTTTGCCCTTTAGCAGTAAAGATCTTTGTCTCCAAAGATGCCCCAGTAGCTCCCCATCTTCTTTTCTGCTGATTCACTGAACATGATCTGTGCTGCTGTCACTTACTGAGCTTAGGGACCCTCTCACAATATACAGTACACATAGAATAGAAATGTCACAATATAAGGCTGATTAGTAATTAATACAGATAATTACTACATGGCAACACAGAAACCAGTGCAATTAGCATCAGAATTTAATAATCAGCAAACCTGTAGCATCAGCTTATATTACAGGGGAAGCTCATTTTCTGCTGGATAATTAGTGACGACCCCTAAGCTTAGCTTCTCAACAGCCAATCAGAGCCCACTGAGCATGTGAGTGTCACAGACACTTTCCAAGATGGTGACCCCCTGTGACAAGTTTGAAGTCCTGGATCATTGCTGCTATTGACAAGCTGAAACGTAAGGCTGGTGCAATAAGTTCAGTATATAAAGTATTTTTAGCCATATTAATTTTTAGGGTTTAGTTCTCCTTTAAGAAAGGAAGAACCAAGAAGGGACAGAGCAATGGCTAGACAACTGCTATAGAGAAATGTTCTGATTTGCTGCAGGTAAGATTCCATAAAGGTTGTATTATTGCCTTTCAGTCGCCAGGGGGTTCTGATAGTCTTTCAGTAACCTACTATGAGTTAGGGAGTAGCCAGATATAGTTAGGGATAAGCTGGGGAATGAGTATCTATACATGAGCTCCTGGCCCGGTATGCAGGCAGGTGCACACATGAGAAATGATGTTGGTGCTGGGTTGTGACGTCAGTTTCTACTGCAAATTTTGAAAATAAAAGCTCAGTTTTTGAACCCTGTTTTTTTTTACTTTATTTTAGATCAAGGGGGAATCACTCACCTTCACATTGTATCCTGGTGGAATCTTCTTGAGAGATGTTCCTGTATCCAGACAGGCAGGAGCATATGAATGAGCCATTAGTATTAGTACAATTACTGTTATTCCCACAAAGTCTGTGTTGCTCACTGCATTCATCTATGTCTAAAAAAGACACAAAATTAGGTTTTATATAATTTTCAAGGCTACAATTTATATATACAGTTTCATTATACAAATCATTTATATTTTTCCCATGAAACTTAAAGGGATACTGTCATGGGAAAACATGTTTTTTTCATAATGCATCAGTTAATATTGCTGCTCCAGCAGAATTCTGCACTGAAATCCATTTTTTAAAACAGCAAACAGATTTTTTTTATATCTAATTTTGAAATCTGACATGGAGCTAGACATATTGTCAGTTTCCCAGGTGCCCCCAGTTATGTGACTTATACGCTGATAAACTTCAGTCACTCTGCAAGTTGGAGTGATTCACCCTCCTCCCTCTCCCTCCCCAGCAGCCCACCAGCAGAACAATGGGAAGGTAACCAGGTAACAGCTCCCTGTTAGATCTAAGAACAGCACTCAATAGTAAAAATCCAAGTCCCACTGTGACACAGAATCCTGACACAGAACCCTGCAAAGAACTCTCTCCTTGGTCCTATCATATTAAGACCTTGTCGGCATCCACGTAGTAGAGGGCTCCTCCTAAAGTGAAAGGCGGCTGTTATAGGCAGAAGAGTGAGCTGTGACCCACTTTGGGGTTTGTTCTGGGTTTGGGATACCGAACTTAACATTGTGCTAAAAACTAGAAGCAAGGGGATGGCTCATGACGGTAAAAAATATACATTCCCCTCTTTATATTTCCATTAGACAAATACAATGGTCAATTTTAAATAATGATGATAATATATTATACCAGTTAGCACCATGGAACAATCCTCTTCCGGCGTCTTCAAATTTCCCGGGGCAAACGCTTGCGCAGTTTTTAGTTAAAATTCGGCTTTTCTTTCTAATGCGTATGCTCAGCGCACAAAGGAAAAAGGAAGACAGAAGAAGATCACTCCGTGGTGCTCACTGGTATAGTCCCGGCCCGGTGCAATTTTCTGCTGATAGGAGCACCGGCCCGGGGTTTCAGGTAAGTCAATACAATCACTTGGGGTGCTTAACATTTGGCACCCCCAAGTGTTTGATGCCTTTCCTTCTCCTTTAACTTAAAGGTGAACAACCCATTTAATTTCTAATGGCCCGTTAATTTCTGCCTGGGGGTTATCTTTGACCAGTCCCTCTAATCATATTAATGGCACTGCCAAAACCTGCAATATTGCTAAGATACACCCCATTTTACTATCCTGTTTAGACAGTTGCAATCTCCTACCAACCGGTCTCCGGGTCCTCCTGCTCTCTCCTAAGAGGGAGTCTGTTCAATTAAAACCTTTAGCATTACTGCCTATTAAAGGACCAGTAACGTCAAAAATTTTTACAAAAAAATTCGTTAGAGTACAACAAAAAAAAAACACCAACACAAATTAAAATTTAAAATAGCAAAGCCTTTATTAAGAAATAACTTACAGAAACTCCACTTCCTGTCCTCTTCAGAAACGGCGAAAGGGCGACCATCCATCTGCAGCGCTCGATTTCTCCTCCTGGCTATACACTGACAGCGTGTCCTCTGCCCGATCGCCTTCTCCAGCTCTTCTTCATCCAGCAGCAGCATGAAGGCGATGTCTTCCGCTCCTCCGCTCCAGGAATGCAGCCCTGACTGCCGACCCTGTGCCCACTCCGTCACTGTCAAGGCAGCTGAAACAAAGCAGCCGCAAAAGAATGCGTCCAACACTGAGCCGGCAACCCCAGGAGGACGAGCTTCTTTTGGTGAGCCGTGCTGCTCCCCGCCTGCAGCTGCTGCTGCTCCCTCTGTCAAACTGCTGTTTGGCTGCTGAATGTTGAATCGTGAACCGGTAGGATTTTGTGGGGGACAGCCTTTCGCCCTGGAGCAGTGCAGACGCAGCCTCCTAATACACTCAATGCGGACCTGCCGGGGTTGTATGATTTACTTTTATTTACTCCTCCTGCCGGCTCAGTGTTGGACGCATTCTTTTGCGGCTGCTTTGTTTCAGCTGCCTTGACAGTGACGAAGTGGGCACAGGGTCGGCAGTCAGGGCTGCATTCCTGGAGCGGAGGAGCGGGAGACATCGCCTTCATGCTGCTGCTGGATGAAGAAGAGCTGGAGAACGCGATCGGGCAGAGGACACGCTGTCAGTGTATAGCCAGGAGGAGAAATCAAGCGCTGCAGATGGATGGTCGCCCTTTCGCCGTTTCTGAAGAGGACAGGAAGTGGAGTTTCTGTAAGTTATTTCTTAATAAAGGCTTTGCTATTTTAAATTTTAATTTGTGTTGTTGTTTTTTTTCGTTGTATTCTAACGAATTTTTTTGTAAAAATTTTTGACGTTACTGGTCCTTTAAGCAAATGGTAGCATACAAATTAGTTTATCTAACTTTCAAAGCCCTTAACTCAGCTGTATCTCCCTACATTTCTTCACTTGTTTCACTGTACATTTCTGCCCATCTCCTCAGAGCTACTGCCTTTTTATACCATCCACACCCACTGCCACCTCTCAGCTTGAAGGGATTCTGTCACAGGAAAACATGTTTGTTTTCAAAATCAGTTAATAGTGCTGCTCCAACAGACTTCTGAGGTGATATCTGTTTTTCAAAAGAGCAAACAGATCTTTTTTTATATTTAATGTTGAAATCTGACGTGGGGCTAAACATGTCAGTTTCCCAGGTGCCCTCAGTCATGTGACTTGTGCTTGGATAAATGTCAGTCACTCCTAACTTCTGCACTGCAAGTTGGAGTTATATCTTGCCCCCCCAGCAGCCTACCAACAGAAAAGGACAGAGTAGGCTTCAGTTCCCTATCAGGTCAGCCTAGCCGCTGATTGGTTCCTGTCCTACAGTGCAGTGTAAGAAGAGTATAATGCGCTAGCAGATTTTTTTTTTTTCTACAATATGTCTCCTTTTAGTTTTTCTCCAAGTATTCTTCCTGCATTATTTGTGTTCATATGATGCAAAGTATTTTATGATTTATGTTTTTTTTTCATGCTTCTGCATGCTGTAATTCATTAGTATCCCTAGAAGGTATATTTTGTACAAGGCATAGACATGTAACAGCGCCACTTTTTGCTAGTGCATCACCTGTTACTAGATGTTAGTGTAAAGCCTTTATTGCCCCAAATACAGGCTCACTAGCCCTCTCTAACTTTCACTCCTGGAGCAAACTCACTTGCCCCTACTATCTGCTAACTAGCCCTGACGGAACCAACTTCCTCAAAGGGTCTGGAAACTTCGGTCTGCTGCTGCTTCTTTAATGTTACAGGCACAGGAACAGGCACTGCCTTCTATAGGCTCCCATGTAGGCTTAGCAAACCTGCAAAATGCTAATTATTTACACTATAAAAATTAATTCTTTATGTTTACCACTTCACAGACAAGGTATAGGGGAAAAGAGTAATCAAGAGAAAGAACAGGAGGAATCACTCACCTTCACATTGTATTAGGGTGGATTCTCCATGAGAGATGTTCCTGTATCCAGATTGGCAGGAGCAAATGAACGAGCCAACTGTATTAGTACAATTACTGTTATTCCCGCAGGGTGTGGGTTGCTCGCTGCATTCATCTATGTCTATAATTGTTAGAAAATTAGATTTCATACAATGTGCAAAGTACACAGTCAGTGGATATTCATTAACTGATATTCATTATTTTGTGCATAAGATCTTTCCTTCCAAGTGTCTGGTAGTTCTAATGATACAATGTGTTGAGTAAGCCTATAGATCTGCTTCATTTTCTAAATTTTTCCATCTTAAAAATGTATTGGTTTGCCTCATGGTTCTGCCTACTGGATCTCATTAATATTCAGGGTCAGACTGGCTGACGGGACACCGAGTTAAAAACCTTATGGACCCTGGCCCTGGTTGGCCCCGCCGACCCAGACCTGCACCAGTCTGTGGCCCACGCTGCCCCTTGATCTTGCCCCCCGGCACTGGGGCAAGTTTACTTACCTCCGAAGTTGTGCCAGCGTTGGCTTCCCGCACTTTGCTGCACTTTGCCGCACTTTGCCGCACTTTGCCAGGCGTAGATTCGCCAGGGCTGCGCAAATTCACGAAGATCCAAAGTTGCGCACAAGTTACCGATCGTTTGCGAAGTTGCGCTAATGATATTATGGTCAGCGGTTCGAAGTTACGTTAGCGATGGCAAATTTGCATACGGCGTACAGTTAAAGTAGAATGGGCGTACAGTATATGCAGCAGCAAATACATTACACTACACAAGGCCAGGGAACCTTAATAAATGTGTTCCAATGCCCTAGACATGTGCCCACATTATAGTTTAGGTGCCATATGTTATCAAATGTAGGGGGGAAGGAGGGTACCCTAAAAAAAATGTTTGAGCTTTTTCAGCCTATCACCCTAGAAAAAGTAAAAGACGCCAGCGTTATTTTGGGACTTAGAAAAAAATTTCAACTTTTTTTGGACCAATCCCTATCTACTATATTGCACTTTGCCTGCTCTGCGTTGGCGAAGTAAAGTCTGGTGATAGAGGTAACATTCACGAAAATCCTCAACTTAGTGAATTAGCGTAGTTACGTCCCTTCGACAGAGCGCAACTTCGCCTGGCATAAGGGTGCAAAGTAGCGCGAATTTACGCTAGCACCCATTAGTAAATCGCCCTTTAGTAAATTTGCCACACTGATTGGAGCTGCAACTAAAGGACAGGTCCGTGAGGGGGTTGCAGCTGGGGCAGGTGGCTTTTAGGGGGGTTGCGGTGCAGTAGAGGCAGGGGGGCTCAGGGGTTGCCCCTGTGGCGGAAGCCCTGGTGGACCTCTGACCCTCCAGTCCGACGCTGTTAGTTTTCCCAGTTAAACAAAACAAGCTGATTATTGTACTGTGTACAGGGCTGTCAGGAGGTATTTGGGAAGTGACTGAGCAGGAATATGGCAAGTGGGAATCACTCACCTTTGCACTGTGATTGGGCAGTTCCAGTTTCAGTGTCCTTATATCCAGATTGGCAGGAGCACATGAATGAGCCAATCGTATTAGTACAATTTCTGTTATCCCCACAGCGTGTGGGTCGCTTGATGCATTCATCTACATCTAAAATACATCTAAAATTAGATTTAATCTAATTTACAAGTACACACATTACAATAAATGTGCATTGTACAGGTTTGGGATCCGTTATCCAGAAACCTGTTATCCAGAAAGCTCTGAATTACAGAATGGCCATCTCGCATAGACTCCATTTTATCCAAATTTTTAAAAATGATTTCCTTTTTCTCTGTAATAATAAATAATACATTTTACTTGATCCCAACTATGATATAATTAATCCTTATAGGGAGCTATGTTGGGTTTATTTCATGCTTTTATAGAAGAATTGAGGAATGAAGATCCAGATTGCAGAGTATCCAGATTATCTGGAAAAACCCAGGTCCCAGGCATTTTAGATAACAGGTCCCATACCTTTTTAAAAGATAACATTTACGAGCCTCAAAAAAACTAGTTTGCAAACTTTTCTCCATTTCACTGAATTCACTCATCACTATTTGTTGCATGAATATTATTGTTCATATTGTTTTTGAGACTGCCTGGAACATATGCTCTCTTCTCTTGCTCTTCTCTTTCTCTTTCCTATAGTTATGTATTTAATGACAGGCAGTTGAACTCTTTTATTTCTTATGGAGTAGGTGTTAGTGCTCAGTGCCGCTCAGTAGCAGTGTTGAACTCATTATTCTACCCATCTATAACCCATTATTAGGGATGCACCGAATCCAGGATTCGGCCAAGATTTGGCCTTTTTCAGCAAGTTTTGGCCAAACCAAGTGCCTGGCTGAACTGATTCCAACTCTAAAAAAATCACATGACTTTTCGTCACAGAAACAATAAAGTCAAAATGGTTTTAGCTCCGCACATGGTTCTCTTTCCCCTGTTTCCCTAATTTACATATACTAATTAGCTTTTTGATTCGGTTCAGTATTTGACAAAGGATTCGGGATTCATTCGAATGCCAGAATAATGGATTTGGTGCATCCCTACACATCTATTTTTTTGTATTTATCATTATATTGAACCCTGTTTGTTCAGTTTATGTTAAAGGGGACCCGTCACCCAAACAAAATTATCCAAATCCTATTTTATCATGTTAGTCAAGCAAAATGAACTTTAATTACACTATATAAATTATTTGAATCGTGTTTCCTTCAGTCTGGGAATTCATAATTATAACAAGCAGGCAGGAGCCATTTTGTGGACACTGTTATTAAGGCAAGTCTTGTATCATCTCAGAATCTTGTTTGTGCACCAGAATGGGGGACCTGATGTCCATCCCCATGCACTTGTTACACAATTAAATTGTAAAGAGAACGGGGGAATGTAGGGAGAGCGGTGACATCTAGGAAGTGCTGAATGGAAAGTAAAAGTAATTGCTTGCCCCGCCTCTATGCCTAGGCATAGAGGCGGGGTAGGCAATACTTGATTGACAGCTGATATTTTTAAATGAGTTTACAACAGCTATGAATGCTTTAATTAAAAAAAAATTGGATTTCATATTTAATTTAAGAAGGACTTTTATTATACAGATTTTTATGTCTGGGTGACGGGTCCACTTTAAAAAACCCCAGAGTGCACTTCCTCAGGACCCTAACAAGGGCGCCAGTGAGCACATCACCGTTTCAAGCCCACTATGTACCCTTGGGTGTCGCCACTACATAAAAATATAAACGTAAAAGCTGATATACCTTATAAATACATACCTGACTGAATACATATATATTTATATATTCCCCAAAATCACAGCACTCACGATAATCTGACTCTCATTGCCTGGGTGCGCGACACTAGTAACGCATACGATCCTCCAATCTCAGCCTGAGATGCAGCCGAAACGTCAGTTTCTTAAATAAATCGTTTATACTTTTGGATAAGACCTGTGAGTGCGGCTTCTTCATTGGAGGATTATATATATTATATCTGTATATTTATATTCTTCACTGAGTGAGGCAGTCTTTATGTCTATCCAGTCTTTATGTCTGGATTCAGTTCGGTATACGGCCGAATCTTTCGTGAAGGATTCGGGGGTTCGGCCGAATCCAAAAAAGTGGATTTGGTGCATCCCTATATATTATTGGAGCATATTAGAAATATTAGTAAAACTAAAGTCACTGCACATGGTGTCTCTGGTCTCATTAGCAAGGACCAATGCAAATTAAACTGAAAAAGAGACATTGTGGATGTTACACTAAGGAACCCTCAGACAGGACCGGGGAATTACTTCTGGCACATTTTAGATGAGAAAAAGAATCAGGTTCAATGTTTTATTTATTCAAAATTGACATTTACAGTATATCTATTTCTGTTTTTATTAATTATTTTTTTATTGGAAACAATAATGATCATACATTTGTGTCCAATAAATAAATAATTAATAAAAACAGAAATAGATATACTGTAAATGTCAATTTTGAATAAACAAAACATTGAACCTGATTCTTTTTCTCATCTAAAATGTGCCAGAAGTAATTCCCCGGTCCTGTCTGAGGGTTCCTTAGTGTAACATCCACAATGTCTCTTTTTCAGTTTAATTTGCATTGGTCCTTGCTAATGAGACCAGAGACACCATGTGCAGTGACTTTAGTTTTACTAATATTTCTAATATGCTCCAATAATATATAGGGATGCACCAAATCCACTTTTTTGGAATCCTTCACGAAAGATTCGGCCGTATACCGAACTGAATCCGGGGTGGGAAGGGGAAAACATTTTTTACTTCCTTGTTTTCTGACAAAAAGTCACGCAATTTCCCTCCCGCCCCTAATTTGCATATGCAAATTAGGATTCGGATTCGGTTCGGCCAGGCAGAAGGATTCGGCCGAATACGAATCCTGCTGAAAAAGGCCGAATCCTGGCCGAATCCCGAACCGAATCCTGGATTCGGTGCATCCCTAATAATATAACATACTCGTGTGCCTATTGCTCTTATGTTTCTTCCCACATATAACTGTCACTTGCTCCTGCTGAACTTCAACCTCCAGTAATACTACAATACACTGGGAGGGTTTCTCAAGAGCACAAGAGCCATCTATTTTTTGGAGTCTCTCTCTCTCTCTCTACATATATATATCTCATATTTAATGCTAAAATGATGTACATGTATGGGATCTCTTATCCAGAACCTGATATACTGATTTACATGAAGACCATCCCCGTAGAATCTAATTTAATCATATAAAAATATCTCACTGGCTTTATCTACAGTTTAAATGATTTTTCAGCATATTTAAAGGATAAGTAAGCCTTTAAAATAGGTGAATGTAAAATTGATGAGAGTACTATTCTCAGAAATGTTGCAATATACATTCATTGTTTATTTCTTTTTAATTCCAAGATATTAAAGGATACATGTACTGTTAACATTAATGAATTTTGTTACAACAGCGCCACCTGCTGGTCTCTTTCCGACCAGTCTGACCACCAAGTAGTCAAGGAAGTTGAAAGAAATAAAGAGGCTACTTTTATGTTCTCCTGGTTAGGAAAAAAATTAGAAACCTTTCTCACATCTTTCCTAACCAGGAGAACATAAAAGCAGCCTCTTTCTTTCTACTACATGGTGGTCAGACTGGTCGGAAAGAGACCAGCAGGTGGCGCTGTTGTAACAAAAATCATTCAAGTTAACTACATTTATCCTTTAATATCTTGGAATTAAAAATAAAAAATAATGAATGTACAGAGAATAAAGATTCAGCGTTTTGCAAATCTTTTCATAGTTTTGTGAATTTTTCAGCGAAGCAAAATGGCGAAAAATTCCAAAACGCATTGAAGTCAATAGGAATAATAAAAAAAAATTCTGGCTCCAAATGCATTAAAGTCAACGGGCGTTTTTCTTATGGTGTTTTTTTTGTCCAAATGCATTAAAGTCAATGGGAGTTTTTTCTCATGGTAAATTTTTTGTCCAAATGCATCAAAGTCAATGGGCATTTATTCTTATGGCGACTTTTTTGTCCAAATGCATTAAAGTTTATGGGCGTTTTTTTTTTATGGCAAGTTTTTTGTCTCAGTGCTGTTTTTGTCTGCCCGACTTTTTGTTGGGGCAAATTTTCAGTGTAACAGTGCCTATAAGGTTGATGGTGTTCTATACACTTCACAGACATTTCACAGACATTTACACCTACCTGCACAACTTTCATTTTGATAAATATATTGGATTTGGTAACTGTATGTTGAACCTTTAAATCCTGAATTACACTGGCAGTAAGTGGAACAGTAGGAATTTGCAGGACAGTCAGAGTTGCTGTTACATTTCCAGAGTTCTATATTGGGAAATGAAGGTATGTTATAAACAAAAACACAAATTAACTATAATTAGCAGTACATATGATAAGTATTTGTATCCTTCAGCAAACTAATGGGAATATATCAAATGTAATATCTCAATAATAATAATAATAAAAACATTTTTAATGCAAAATACCCCTCTAAGAATATAGAGTAAAAGCCAATTTTACATTTTTCAGTGAAGCAGAAAAAAATGGTGTAAAATTAGGGAAAAGAAGCCCCATGGAAGGGGCAGTACAACTGGAAATGGTGTAAGGACCCACGATAGCGAACTAATTAGGTCGACTTACTGGAAGGCTATTGGTCACGGGGAGGTACATAAGGGAAAAACTTACTGGGACTGCAAATTTCATTTTGCAGTCCTAACCCACCATCCTACATGTGTCTGTGGATTGGGGGTGTGAGCTGAGGTATTTTGTAGTTGCAGCTGGGGGGTTGGGCTTCTCAATTGGGATCAGGAGGAAGGTGTCTGGCAGTTGGGTTGGTGATGAATAAAGCCCAAAAGGAAGTGCCTTGGGCAAGTTGGGGAGAGATCCCCATATAAATAATTAGTCAGGCTGTGCCCACATTGGGACCAGTTGTTGCAGCCACTAAGGGTAAGAGCACTCTGGCAGATTCAGGGAGATTAGTCACCCCAGCGACAAATCTCCTCTTCTTTGGGGCGACAATCTCTTACCTTCCCGCCGGATAGCGCTAGTGGCGGTTCATTTTCCAAAGTCACCTGAAGTTTACTCATGAGGCAACTTCGGAAAACAAAGCGCTGCGCGTGCCACCCCGCTGGCAATTTTTTTTATTCTAGCCGGCGGGAAGGTGGGGGAAGGCAGTTCGGGGAGATTGTCGCCCAGAAGAAGAGGAGGTTTGTTGCCGGGGCGACTAATCTCCCCGAATCTGCCCATTTGCCCTTACCCTAAGAGGTTTGGTTGGTTGAATGTCATACAAATTGTACAAATACCTATATGTGTTACTTATGTTTATTTGTACATTTATGGTTGACTGTTAATAAATGATTTTGTGGCCTTTTCATCCCAAACAGAACTTCAGCCCAATCAGTTATTTCCGGATTACTGTGAGGGATGGGGGTTGATGGTGAGTTAAGGGAAGTGATGAGGTGCTGGTAGGTTATGGGAGAGGTGCCCAATAATTGATGCTACCACCAGTCACATGTTATGCATTATAAATTAGTGGGATCACATAAGAATTCCTTATAAATTTGAGAAAACTTAAAATCGTGGGATGTAAAATTGAGGTTTCACTGTGTTCTGTATTACATTTCCTCTCATTCTCCCCGAGCCATGACTACAGTGCACTGATAATACTAGGAATGCACCAAATCCACTATTTTAGGATTCTGCTGAATCACGAATCCTTTGTGAAAGATTCAGACAAGTACTGAATGGAATCGGAGCCCTAATTTGCATCTCATGGTTAAGAAATTTTTGAATTCCTTGTTTGTGTGCTGAAAAATCACATGATTTTTTGGATTCAGATTCGGTTCGGCCAGGCACTTGGATTTGGATAAATCCGAATCCTGCTGAAAATGACTGAATCGTGCCAAAATCCTGAACCAAAGCCTGCAGGGGCGTAATCAGAAACCTGCCAAGATACCATGGCAAAGTATATCTTCAGATTTCAAGCAAATTCATGTTTTTTCGAGTATTTATACCAGCTTCCTTGGAAATGAATGGAAAAAAGTGAATTTCTTCTATGACTCGCCACTGGAAAAATCCCAGTCAATTTTAACAATAGCAAGCACATGTCTATATATGCCCCCTAGTTGCCTGCAGTAACACATGCAAAGTTTACTTCTGGTCTAGTAACCCTTGGCAACCAGTCAGTAGCTTGCATTTATTGGTCAGCTGTTTGATAACACTAGACATGAGCAAATCTCCTGCAGACGCCCATGAAGCCAAGGTTCATACCCAGGCAGTGCCTGAAATAATAGTGTTCTTACAGTCTGAGGACTCTATGGAGGGCAAATGATCCGTATAACAATGCTTATAAGGTTGATGGTGTTCTGTACACTGCACTTACAGACATTTACACCTACCTGCACAACTTTCATTTGGATAGATATATTGGTTACTGTATGTTGAACCTTTAAATCCTGAATTACAGTAGCAGTAAGAGGAACAGTAGGAATTTGCAGGACATTCAGAGTTGCTGTTACATTTCCAGAGTTCTATATTGGGAAAAAAACACAAGTTTACTATAATTAGCAGTACATATGATACATATTTGTACCCTTCAGCATAGTAAAGGTAATATATCAAGTGCAATATCTCAATAATAATAATAGAATTTTTAATGCAAAATACACCTCTAGGAAGATAGAGTAGAAGCCAATTTTACATTTTCAGGGGAGATGGTGAAAGGGGTCATGATAGGGTACTAATTACCCTCATAAAGAATTGGTCCGGCTGCGCCCACATTGGGACCAGTCGATGCAGCCACTAAGAGGTTTGGGTGGTTGAATGTCATACAAATTGTACAAATACCTATATGTGTTACTTATGTTCATTTGTGCATTTATGGTTTACTGTTTATGTTAATAAATTATGCTGTGGCCTTTTCATCCCAAACAGAACCTGAGGCCAATCAGTTATTGCCGGATTACTGTGAGGGGTGGGGGTTGATGGTGAGGAAAGTAAAGTGATATGGTTATGGGAAAGATGTCAGGGGCATAACTACAGAGGAAGCAGACCCTGGGGTTGCAGGGGGCCCGAGAGGAATATGGGGCCCCATGAGACCAAATAAAGAGAAATTTCAACATATCTTGGAAAACAGGACAACCTCTTGATATGTTGGGGGCCCTAAAATGACTTTGCTGTGGGGCCCAGTAACATCTAGTTACACCACTGAAAGGTGCCCAATAAGTGATGCTGCCGCCAGTAACAAATTATGCATTATAAATTAGATCACATAAGAATTCCATAAAATGTGAGGAAACAAAATCGGAGATGTAAAATTGAGGTTTCACTGTGTTCTGTATGCAGTTTCCTCTCGTTCTCCCCGAGCCATGACTACAGTGCACTGATAATACTAGGGATGCACCAAATCCACTATTTTAGTATTTCGGCTGAATCATGAATCCTTTGTGAAAGATTCATCCATGTACTGAACGGGATTGGAACCCTAATTTGCATATGTAAATTAGGAGGGAAAGAGAATTGCTTGCATCTCCTGGTTAATACCATGCAAAGTGCCTCACCCATGTTCATCACCACCTTCAGTAAGCAGTACCATAAGATTAAGAAAATAGTGCAAAAATATCTCCCAGTTTTGAATGGAGATGAGAAATCGAGGAAGGTGATGGAGAATGGGTGTAGATTTGTAACCAGGTGTGCAAGAACACTTGGTAATATTTTGTCTAGTGATGGGTGAATTTGCGACGTTTCGATTCACCGGAAACGGCGAAAAATTCGCGAAACAGCGCCGGTGTCTTGTTTTTGACGCCGGCGCCCATTTTTAAAAAAATTTTTTGACGCCGGCGAATTTTTCCGGCCGAATTTTCACTGGCTTTTTGCGAATTTATTCGCTGGCGGCGAAACGCGCAAATTCGCCGCGAATTCGTGCCTGGCGAATAAATTCGCCCATCACTAATTTTGTCCCCTAGTGATGTTTGCGATAAGAAAAATAGTCCTAGAACTTGGTTAAGTACAGTGGGAACGTATTGTTGTGGAGCTACTCGATGTGTGACATGTGACTACATTGAAAAATCTTCTGATTTTGAGAGCACCAGTAAAGCTATTAGATACAACAATAAATGTTACATAAAGTGTAATACTTCCTATGTTATATATTTGTTAACATGCAAGAAAGGTAACATTCAGTATGTAGGGTGCACGTCTAGAAATTTAAAATGCCGAATGCGTGAGCACATTAGTAGTATAGTTTCCCGTAGCGCTGGCACTACCGTTTCTAGACACTTTTTTAGAATGTAATGATGGGGATATTAATTATCTAAAAATTCAGGGGATAGAGAAGGTCTATCAGTCATCAAGAGGCGGTGATAAGATGTCAAGGCTTTTGCATAGAGAAGTACTGGATTTTTACTCAAGATACTCGACAACCTAAAGGGCTTAATCTGAGGTTTGATGTTGCTTGTCATATCTGATAGAGAAGAGAATGCTTTTACCATTTATGTAGTAGCTTTCGGGACAGGTTTGAGTTTGAGACTAGTCACGTTAAATTACCTTCAGACGTATGTATCTTTAAGGTTGATTGTTTGTAGATCGCAGCTACATAGTCCCCATCTGAGGTTTGCTATTGCTTGTCATATTCATAAGTAATTGTTTATACTAATCATACAGTAGCTTTCTGGATAGCCATTTGAGACTAGACTTTTCAAATCAGTATAGACCACCTTCAGATGCACATTCCTGATAAGTTGATTGCCTGGAGATTGTAGCTGTTTAGTTAAACTTTGAATACCAACTCCATTGAGGCATTGAAGTAGAGTGTGAAGGATTTAAAAGGCATGTAAAGTCAAAAAATAAAATCCCATTTTTACTTTCTTTAATGAAAAAGAAACCTATCTCCAATATACTTTAATTAAAAAAATGTGTACCATTTTTATAAGAAACCTGACTGCAGTGAAATTCTTCCTTCATTTACTGCTGTGGATAGGAATTGTCAGACGGTCCCTAACTGCTGAGCAGGGAAACAATCATACTTATGAACAGCAGGGGGAGCCCCCACCTTACTTCCCAGCCATGCAGAACTCAAGCAGCTTTGTTTATGACGATCCCTAAGCAGCCCAGACCACACTGAGCATGTGCACAGTCTTAGTCTTGCAAAGATGTTTAACAAAGTTACAAGGTGGTGACCCCCTGTAGCCAACTTTGAAAGCATAAATTATTTGTTTGATTAGGCTTGTGGTGCAGTAAGTTCATGTTTATATTTAGTATACAAAATACAGCATTTCTAGCCTTATTCTATTTTACACTTTACGTGCCCTTTAAAGAGAATTGTAGTGTACCTGATATCTGACAGAGCTTTCACATTAGTGATATACACTGAAGGGTTAAAGTACCACCAATACAGTGAATAGTAGTGTTTCTAGACAGCGCGTGATATGCGTTCACTCTGCCTATTATTCTAGTTAGTTCCCCTATATCGTAACCCTAGTGATATACATTAAAGGGTTAAGGTATCTATAATACAGTGAAAGGCAGTTTCTTCAGATAGCGCGTAATATGTTTTCACACTGTTTGATATGATATTTTATCAAGTTCCCCTGTATCGTAACATATAGAGGCCCTGTGATTGAGATGAGTTTTGATAAAATTTTAGGACCTGTTTGTTTTAATCTACTCCTGAATTATTATGTATTTGTTTGGATTAATTCATCCCTTAATTAGTAAGGCATTCGAGAGACATGTAATGATAAATTATGATTAATGAATTGATAACTGTAAGTTATGACAAATAATTATCATGAATTTGATATTAATAGTAATTGTATCAACATGAAAAATTGTGTTTACAAAAGAATGTAAAAATTCTATGAATATTTTTATGATCTTTGTGCAAACAGTGTCTTAATAAGATCTATGGGCTTATAATGTGTAGTGAAATGTTTAGAACATCATATATTTCTTAAATTAATGGTAACAGCTTTGTACGTTTTGTGAGTTTGTGAGTATCTTATGAAGTTAAACATTTGCTCTTTATTCTCTTTCGATGTTTTCCATTTCTAATAATACATTTTGCAGTTAAAAGCTTTTCTAATCTGTTAAGGGTTAAAGTTTTTAAATTGGAATCCGGAGAAAAAGCTTATGTAAGGCTAATCTGGACGTCATTTCCTTTAATTAAGTTTAAATGGCTTTGCTTGCATTTGTGCCTATGATTACGTATCTTTCGATATGAAACGCGTTAGGATGTGTAATTTTTAACAGAATGCAATAAAGCTTTGTTTTTATCGTCACCGGTTGGCCGCAAGAGAGTGTGTACAATTTTTGACGCATCTCCTGGTTAAGACTAGGGATGCACCGAATCCAGGATTCGGTTCGGGATGCGGCCTTTTTCAGCAGGATTTGGATTCGGCCGAATCCTTCTGCCCAGCTGAACCGAATCCTAATTTGCATATTGCAAATGTTTTCCCCTTCCCACCCCTAATTTGCATATGCAAATTAGGCTTTGGATTCGGTTCGGTATTCAGCCCAATCTTTTGTGAAGGATTCAGGGGGTTCAGCCGAATCCAAAATAGTGGATTTGGTGCATCCCTAGACATTTTTGAATTCCTTATTTGTGTGCTGAAAAATCACATGATTCTTTGGATTCAGATTCGGTTCGCCCAGGCACTTGGATTTGGATGTATCTGAATCCTGCTGAAAATGACTGAATCGTGCCCAAATCCTGAACCAAATCCTGCAGGGGCGTTACAAGAGTGCACCTCCCCCCTGCCAGAAATGTTTTTCCGAGGGCCTGTGCATAGGCGCTCCTGCTCGTGCCTGGCTGCAGGGTGATTTGAATGCTATAGAGGAAACAGACCCTGTGACACAGGCCCCCCTTTTCCCCCGGCCCCACCCCTGCAACTGTGGGGTCTGCTTCCTCTATAGTTAAGCCAGTGGAATCCTGGATTCTGTGCATCCCTAGTTAATAATATTAAAGGGGTGGTTCACCTTTCCATTAACTTTTAATATGTTATAGAATGGTCCATTCTAAGCAACTCTTCAAATGGTCATTATTATTTATTTTCATTAATAATGAATTATTTGTGTTTTTCCTCTGATTTTTTCCAGCTTTCAAATGGGGGTCACTAACCCCATCAAATAATGCTCTGTAACACTACACACTTATTGTTATTGCTACTTTTTATCACTCATCTTTCTATTCAGGCCCTTTCCTATTCCAGTCTCTTGTTTAAATTAATGCAACGTTGCTAGGATAATTTGGACCCTAGCAACCAGAATGCTGAACTTGCAGACAGGAGAGCTGCTGTATTAAAAGCTAAATAACTCAAATCCACAAATAATAAAAAATGAAAACCAATTGCAAATTTTCTCAGCATATCCCTCTCTACATCATAATAAAATTTAACTCAAAAGTGAACAACCTCTCTAAAGGGTTTGTTCATCTTCCAGTTGTTTTCAGATTGTACATTGGAAATAAAGGATTTTTTCAGCTGCTTTCCATTTTTAATTATTTACCATTTTTTTCCAAAATTGGAAAGTTGAAAGTTTAATGTTTCTGTCTCTGGGAGTCTGGCAGCTCAGTGATCCAAGTGCAGATTTTGAACTGTTACAATTTGCTGCATTAGTTGATACATTTCTCAGCAGCATCTGTGGAATATTAACTATTGTATCAATTCTATCAGCTGCCTTTAATGAAACTCAGTGGTAGCTCCAGGGTTCCCTCTGTGGATCAGGGTCAGATGCCAAAATGTGGAATTTTGCCGCAAATCTATGGCTGGTGAAAAGATTTGCTCATCACTATATACTGACAAAAGCACCAGTAGAACATACAAATGCCCTACTTGGAATCAAACCTCAGATCCTACACCTCACTGCACTGTGCTAGTTCTGATTATTTCCCCAATTCAGTTTTTACGTTTTAGTCTGGATTTAATTAGTAACAAACTTAATTTTAAAATTATGCCACCAGAAACCTGCCATGGTGAAGTATATCTTCAGATTTCAAGCAAATTCATGTTTTTTTCCACAGTTTTAATTCAATTTTATATTTTTTGGTTTGATAACACTTGACATGAGCAAATCTCCTGCAGACGCCCATGAAGCCAAGGTTCATACCCAGGCAGTGCCTGATATAATAAGAGTTCTTACAGTCTGAGGACTCTATGGAGGGCAAATGATCCGTATAACAATGCCTATAAAGTTGATGATGTTCTGTACACTGCACTTCCAGACATTTACACCTACCTGCACAACTTTCATTTGGATAGATATATTGGTTACTGTATGTTGAACCTTTAAATCCTGAATTACAGTAGCAGTAAGTGGAACAGTAGGAATTTGCAGGACAGTCAGAGTTGCTGTTACATTTCCAGAGTTCTATATTGGAAAAAGAAGGTATGTAATAAACAAAAACACAAGTTTACTATAATTAGCAGTACATATGATAAGTATTTGTATCCTTCAGCAAACAAATGGGAATATATCAAGTGCAATATCTCAATAATAATAATAATAACATTTTTAATGCAAAATAGCCCTTTAAGAATATAGAGTAGAAGCCAATTTTACATTTTTCAGGGGAGAAGAAAAAAATTATGTAAAATTAGGAAAAAGAAGCCCCATGGAAGGGGCAGTACAACTTTGAAATGGTGAAAGGGGCCATGACAGTGTACTAATTAGGCTGACTTACTGGAAGGCTATTGGTCACGGGGAGGTACATAAGGGAAAAACTTACTGGGACTGTTTTGGGAAAGGGGGCAAATTTAGTTTTGCAGTCCCAACCCACCATCCTACAGGTAATGAATAAAGGTCGTAATTACTGATGTTTAGTTGAAGGTGTGGTAAGCCCAAAAGGAGGTGCATTGGGCAAGTTGGGGAGAGATCCCCTCATAAAGAATTAGTCAGGCTGAGCCCACATTAGGACCAGTTGTTGTAGCCACTACGACATTTGGTTGGTTAAATGTCATACAAATTTGTTCATCTATGTTCATTTGCGCTGAAAGTCACGAAAATTTCCAAAAGTCACAAAAAAGTCACAAAAATGTCTGAAATATTGAATCTTTTTGTGACTTTCAGTGCATGCGCAGTTGTTCGGGACCGGTTTATTACTCCAACTGCGCATGCGACGAAAACAATGGTCCAAAGCTTAACGAAGAAAAGAAGATGGCGGCTGTGAACTCCCGGGGACAGAATCTGCACCGAGGGGTAAGTAAAAAGTTAGGGGCATTTGCCCTGGTTACCAGGTAGGCTGGGGGGGAGGAGGGAGGGGGGTCTATGTAGGGTAGGGGGGTAGGGTTTTTTTATGTTAGGGGTTGAATTCTCCTTTAAAGGGGTTGTTCATCTTCCAAACACTTTTTTCAATTCAGTTGTTTTCAAATTGTACATTGGAAATAAAGGCTTTTTTCAGCTGCTTTCCATTTTTAATTATTTACCATTTTTTTTTACAAAATTGAAGTTTAAAGTTTAACGTTTCTGTCTTTGGGAGTCTGAGAGCTCAATGACTCAGATGCAGATTCTGAACTGTTACAATTTGCTACATTAGTTGATACATTTCTCAGCAGCATTTGTGGTAGAAAAATAAATGGGAGCACTCCCCCTTCTCTCACCTGCACGTGTAGATTCAGCAAAACCTGTGTGCTTGCACGCAGAAAGCGTATCGTATCTATACGATATCAGCAGCATTTGTGGAATATTAATAACTATTGTATCAATTCTGCTGCCTTTAATGAAACTCAGTGGTAACTTCAGGGTTCCCTCTGTGGACCAGAGTAAAATGCTGAAATGCGGAATTTTGCTGCAAATCCATGGCTGGTGAAAAGATTTACTCAACACTATAAATCACTATATACTGATAATTTCCTCAGTTCTGTTTTTACAATGTTTTAGTCTGGGTTTAATCAGTAACAAACTTATTTTAAAATTATGACACCAGAAACCTGTCAAGATGCCCTGGTGAATTATATCTTCAGATTTCAAGCAAATTCATGTTTTTTCCACAGTTTTTATACCAGCTTACTTGAAAATGAATGTAATTTCTTCTGTGACTCACCACTGAAAAAATCTCAGTCAATTTTAACAATAGCAAACAAATGTCTAAATATGCCCCCTAGTTACTGCCTGCAGACACCCAAGAAGCCAAGGTATTGCCTGACATAATAGTGTTCTAAGAGTCTGAGTACTCTATGGAGGACAAATGATTAATATAACTAGGGATGTAGCGAACGTCGGAAAAAATGTTCGCGAACGTCCGGACAAAAATGCGAACGGTTCGCGAACGTCGCGAACCCCATAGACTTCAATGGGAAGGCGAATTTTAAAAGCTAGAAAAGACATTTCTGGCCAGAAAAATGATTTTAAAGTTGTTTAAAGGGTGCAACGACCTGGACAGTGGCATGCCAGAGGGGGATCAAGGGCAAAAATGTATCTGAAAAATCCATTGTTGACACAGCGCTGCGTTTTGTGCTGTAAAGGGCAGAAATCACACTACGTCACTCAGGTGGTGTTTCTGGACACGGAATGTGAAAAAGCTCACACAGCTAGGTGGCACTTGGTTAAAGACTGGGCAAACAATGCCTGCAAGGTCAACGTATACACTACTACAGCAGTGGATACGGAATATATTATTGCTGCTTGAAAAACGTCACTCAGGTGGTGTTTACGGACACGGAATTATTATTGTTATTATTTAGACAGAATGTGAACAAGACTATTGGGTTACAGGCAGCAGTCAGCAGATGAGAGATCAGAAGCAGTGCCCACAGCAGCTACATACAGAGCACTGCAGTAGAAGGTAGATTACTAGCCAGCAAAGCTACCTAACCTAAAATGTCCCTCAAATCCCTGCAGACTTCTGTCCCTACAATACAGAGCAGTATCAAGTAGATTACTAGCCAGCAAAGTTACTATCAACTGTCCCTCAAATCACTAACAGCTCTCTCCCTACACTAGCTCTTCCAAGCGCACACAGGCAGAATGAAAAAACGCTGCAGGGCTTCAGTTTATATATGGAAGGGGAGTGGTCCAGGGGGTGTGGGGGTGGTCCAGGAGGGAGAGCTTCCTGATTGGCTGCCATGTATCTGCTGGTCTGGGGGAGAAATGGCAAAAAAAAGCGCCAGCTAAGGCGAACCCAAATTGGCGAACGTTGCGCAACGTTCGCGAACATTCGGCGGACGCGAACGGTCGATGTTCGTGCGAATTAGTTTGCGGGCGAACAGTCCGCGACATCCCTAAATATAACAATGCCTATAAGGTTGATGATGTTCTGTACACTGCACTTACAGACATTTATACCTACCTGCACACACTTCATTTTGATAGATTGATTGGGAACTGTATGTTGAACCTTGAAATCCTGAATTACAGTAGCAGTTGTTACTGTAAGTGTAACAGTAGGAATTTGCAGGACAGTCAGAGTCGCTGTTACATTTCCAGAGTTCTATATTGGGAAAAGTTTACTATAATTAGCAGTATATATATCTATTTGTATCATTCAGCAAACTAATGGGAATATATCAAGTGCAATATCTTAACATTCATAAAAATATTAATAATAATAACAACATATTTAATGCAAATATATATATATATATATATATATATATATTTATATATATATATATATATATATATATATATATATAGTAGAAAGTAGGGTCTTTTCTTATCAGGGGGTGTTTAGTTCTCCTATATAAGCAATACAGAAATGCCAGACAAGGTTGTAAGCTGTACCATGCTATGACTAGGTTTGAAGATTTTTACCAGCTCACTTAATAGGTGAGAGGTAGCCAGGCTAGTCAGGAGGGCAGTCTGTGGCTCCAACAAGCAAATAGTTAGTGTACTGGGACCCCAGGCAATTGGGCACCAGTTATGAAGGTGTACGTTCAGGTTTAGATCATTCGGAAAAGCTTGTACACTTTATGATGGACACAATGGGGAAGAATGGGGAGAGGTTTTATAGGAGAGTAACGACTAATGGTACTCTGCTAGTGCATTTTCTACATGACACTGCAATGGAGGCTTTTGAAAAGGGAACGCTCTGTTTCTGTGAGGATGTGAGAGGATCCTCTGGAGAAGTGTGGATTTTGTCTAATTGAATTATACTGAAACATCAGGCTTCCAGTGCTCAAGTTTGTATCTTGCCACCCCTGTGAGAAGCTGCTAAATGACCATTGGTAGGAGTCACTACCATTTATTCCTTTGTGTAGCTACACTGATGTCAGCATCTGAATAGCTAGGCGAGCAGATTTTGGTCTGAAAATGTGAAAGTATGCATTTTCAGCAGGGCTGGAACTAGCGTTAGACAGAGTAGGCACGTGCCTAGAGCACATAGCTGGGGGCACCAGGCCTGTACCTTCTCTACCTCCGACCTCTAGTCCGGTTCTCTCCCTTGTCTCTGCCTGGCCGTGAGGGACCTCGCGAAGATTCACAAGTGCGTCTGTACATGTGCTCGTCTATTCGGTGCCCCAACTGCCCAGGTTACCTAGGGTGCTTGGCCCGACGCGGAGTTTCAGGCTGAAATCTGCTCAGTGTAGCTGCACATTGGCTGACACCATGCGTAGCTAGCATAGCTGAGGGAAAGACATGAGCAGCAGACAACTGTATACAAAACACATTAACCTTATTGTGTCTATTAATTGGCTCAATGTGCAAAGCAGTACATACCACCATCTGGTAGAAACTTGTAGAAAGTGTGTGTCCCTTAATCCATGTAAAATAAATGAGGGCTATTTACCTTTTCATTGTAACTCACCTTGAGCTCGGGTGAAGATAACTAATGTAGAGACAGCTGTAATTAAAAAATATACACAGTATTACCATAAGGGTGTAACTTTCATTCATTGTGCATGTAAAGACTTTCATTTCATCTGTTGGACAGACATTCCCACAATGAAACTCTCTCTGTACTCATGAAGGGTGGGAGGGAGGCAGGTAGGTATCCCCCCTCCCGCCTAGGGTTGCCACCTGGCTGGTATTTTCCTGGCCTGGCCGGTAAAAATGATGGTTGATATCCCAATGTTATTAATAGGGAAAAAAGATAAAAATATAGGAAGGCCGGTATTTTTTTCCATAAAAGGTGGCAACCCTACTCCTGCCCCCTACTTGTTGGACAGCACAGGACATAACAGGGCCATGTATACTATAGAATGGTCAATTCTAAGGGGGCTGCCTTGCACCCATCAATGCTGCACTCTGCGACTGTGACAAGAACAGTACTAAATTATCACCATAGTGTGTCAATAGCCTATACATTACTGCCAGTAACGTCAGACTGGGGGGGATCTGGGACCACCGGGGGCAGCCACATCACAGGCCCCCAACCCCCCCCTTCCACCACCCCAATGGGACCCAGATGCAAATACCCTCTGTCCTCCCTCCCTACCCCCACCTCGACAGCACAGGAAGGAGTGAACGCTCTGCCAGTCATGGGGTGGGGTTCTGGGCCAGTGGGGCCCACGAGGACTAGGGGTCCACCAGGTTTTTTCCTGGTTTCCTGCTGGCTCAGTCCGACCCCACACTCTACTGGGCAGTATAACTGTACTTACCTATCAGCAACCCTCCAACCTGAGTCTTCATACTGACACAGCTCTGCAGCAGGTTATTCCTTAAGACACACAGAGTGAGAAACACAAATGCATTATGTTGTTTTTGTGAGAGCAAATTTACAAGCATATTTGAATCTAACTAAAAGTATTTGGGGCCCAGTGGACCGTATTTACTAACTGTGAGCAAAGTGCAAAAATCTACACAATTCAGAAAGTTTCTCACAATGCGGCTTTCATTTATGTATAAATTGAAAAAAGACAAAGTCCATCAAGTTCAACCCCTCCAAATGAAAACCCAGCATCCATACACACACCCCTCCATACTTTCACATAAATTCTATATACCAATATCTATACTAACTATAGAGTTTAGTATCACAATAACCTTTAATATTATGTCTGTCCAAGAAATCATCCAAGCCATTCTTATAGTCATTAACTGAATCAGCATCACATCACCCGGCAGTGCATTCCACAACCTCACTGTCCTGACTGTGAAGAACCCCCTACGTTGCTTCAAATGAAAGTTCTTTTCTTCTAGTCTAAAGGGGTGGCCTCTGGTACGGTGATCCACTTTATGGGTAAAAAGGTCCCCTGCCATTTGTCTATAATATCCTCTAATGTACTTGTAAAGTGTAATCATGTCCCCTCGCAAGCGCCTTTTTCCCAGAGAAAACAACCCCAACCTTGACAGTCTCCCCTCATAATTTAAGTCTTCCCTCCCTCTAACCAGTTTAGTTGCACTTAGTCTCTGCACTCTCTCCAGCTCATTTATATCCCCCTTAAGGACTGGAGTCCAAAACTGCCCCCCATACTCCAGATGAGGCCTTACCAGGGACCTATAAAGAGGCATAATTATGTTTTCATCCCTTGAGTTAATGCCCTTTTTTATACAAGACAGAACTTTATTTTCTTTAGTAGCCACAGAATGACACTGCCCAAAATTAGACAATTTGTTATCTACAAAGACCCCTAGATCCTTCTCATTTAAGGAAACTCCCAACACATTGCCATTTAGTGTATAACTTGCATTTATATTATTTTTGCCAAAGTGCATAACCTGCATTTATCAACATTGAACCTCATTTTCCAGTTTGCTGCCCAGTTTTCCAGTTTAGACAAATCACTGTGCAAAGTGGCAGCATCCTGCATGGAACCTATAGTTCTGCACAATTTAGTATCATCTGCAAAAATAGAAACACATTTTTTTGCCTGCAGAAATAAACCTGTGTCCTTACTGTTTCTATTATTAAGGGGATCTAACCCCCATTATATAATGCTCCCGGCCAGTAATAACAACCAAGGAGCTTGGAAACAGTAACAAATATTTAGAGGAAATCAAAATACTTTCAAATATAAATTTTATATAGCCTCTTTTGTTACTGCAAGAAAACTAGCACTGATTTCCATCCTTGTGGCACTTCAGGAGTCCTGTACCTCCGCTATATGGCAGAGCAGATACATCCTGTCCTCCCATGGACAGGACAGACTGAACTGTAATACCCCTCTCTGGAACACTTCTCTCTGATCCGCAATCACAAACAGGGATATAGGTGAAAATTTATTTCTAAAACATTTTGGGGGTTATTTATCGAAAATCCGAATACTTCTAATTTTTTTTAAATAAAAAAGTCAGACCAAACTAGAATCCACGATTTATTATTATATAGTAAGATTTAATCGGATCGGGGGAAAACTCGATTAAATCGTGCAAAAACCCAAATCGTATGATTTTTTTCAGAGGTTTTTCCCAGATCTCTTGATTTTTTTAGGGCATTTTCCAGAAAAGTCTGAATTTTTTGGATTTTTGCCTAAAGATAGCCCGAGATAGTTGGATTTTTGGCCTAATTCCACTGCAGACTATTGAAACTTCCAAATAGTATAAGGACCTCTCCCATTGATTTATATAATTATATTGCATTTGTTTCAGGCCCTTTGCAGCACCACTGTGCTTTCTCCAGCAAGTGTGCAGCCCAAAAATACAGAGGACATGGGACCTTCCCCTTTCATATAATAGAATAGTGACATCTACTGGACACTCACTGAACTGCTAGCACAATACTTTCACACAGGAAAAGGTAACATATTCCCTTCTAGCTGATTAAAGGGATAGTTCATCTTTAAGTTAACTTCTAGTATATTATAGACTGGTCAATTCTAAGCAAATTTTCAATTGGTCTTCATTATTTATATTGTATACTTTTTTAGGTATGTGCCTTCTTCTTCTGACTCTTTCAAGCTTTCAAATAGGGGTCACTGACCCCATCTAAAAACAATGCTTTGTAAGGCTACACATGTATTGTTATTGCCACTTTTTAATTCCCATCTTTCTATTCAGGCCTCTCTTATTCACCTCCTACATATAAATACATTAAAAGCACAACAATTACAAAGAAATCTCCCTAAATATGAGGTACAGGTATGGAATCCATTATCCAGAAGCCTGTTATTTCCGAATTACTGGTAGGCCGTTTCCTTTTTCAAGTACCTTGTACTTGATCCAAACTAAGATAAAACGAATCCTTATTGGAAGTAAAACCAGCCTATTGGGTTTATTTAACATTTTATTGATTTTAGTGTAGACTTAAAGGAGAACTAAAGCTTAACTAAGAAGTAGCTAGAAATGTTGTACATTATGTTTTGGGCTTCTGTGCCAGCCCAAGGCAACCACAGCCCTTTAGCAGTAAAGATCTGTGTCTCCAAAGATGCCCCAGTAGCTCCCCATCTTCTTTTCTGCTGATTCACTGCACATGCTCTGTGCTGCTGTCAATTACTGAGCTTAGGGACCCACTCACAATATACAGTACACATAGAATAGAAATGTCACAATATAAGGCTGATTAGTAATTAATACAGATAATTACTACATGGCAGCACAGAAACCAGTGCAATTAGCTTCAGAATTTAATAATCAGCAAACCTGTAGCATCAGCTTATATTACAGACCAACCTCATTTTCTGCTGGATAATAAGTGACGAAAAATAAATTGAAGGTGGACTGCAAAACCAATAAATTAAAAGTACAATTTATTATATAATCACAAAAACACTATTATATAATCACAAAAACACTGGCCGGCCAGAAAACACAGTGAATAAATTATGAATAAATAATTCTAAGATCACTAATAAATACAATCCAGGTGGGTAATCACTTTTCCTGTGGAGACAATTCAAATGATTGTTCCTTGGTGTTGGTATATGCTTATAATTTAAAAAAGAAGATGGTTGTGAGTTGTAGTTCAACAAGACAGAAAAGTTATTTCCCAGAAGTTAAAGCTGGAATGTTTGAAGCAGTGTAGGATGGTTGTGAGTTGTAGTTTAACAAGACAGAAAGTTGGAGCTGGGATTTTGAAGCAGTGGAGTGTGCAGAGTATTTAATTAGATATAACAAACAGGCCGGCCGGTAGATGGCTGAAATTAGAGAGCAGATTATAAAAAGGGGGTATATTGGGGCGTCCCCCACTCCCTCCTCCTTGCCAGCTGCACAGGCCCCCAAAAAGAAGTTGGAATAATCTCACCAGATACACAGTTCCGGAATTTCTCAAGGGCACAGCTGGATTTGTACTCTCAGCAGCCTTATGCCTGTTTCATGAATTTTTGTGAAACAGGCTTAAAGGGCATGTAAAGGCAAAAAACTAAAACCCAATTTTTACTTTCTTTAATGAAAAAGAAACCTATCTCCAATATACTTTAATTAAAAAATGTGTACCGTTATTATGAAAAACCTGACTGTATGCAGTGAAATTCTCCCTTCATTTACTGCTGTGGATAGGAATTGTCAGACAGTCCCTAACTGCTGAGCAGGGAAACAATCATACTTATGAACAGCAGGGGGAGCCCCCGCCTTACTTCCCAGCCATGCAGAACTCAAGCAGCTTTGTTTATGACGATCCCTAAGCAGCCCAGACCACACTGAGCATGTGCACAGTCTTAGTCTTGCAAAGATGTTTAACAAAGTTACAAGATGGTGACCCCCTGTAGCCAACTTTGAAAGCATAAATTATTTGTTTGATTAGGCTTGTGGTGCAGTAAGTTCATGTTTATATTTCGTATACAAAATACAGCATTTCTAGCCTTATTCTATTTTAGACTTTACATGCCCTTTAAGGCTGCTGAGTAGTGATGAGCCAATTTGGGGCGTATTACCAAAAAATTAGCAAATTTCCATCGAAATTCGCGAAATGGCGAAAAATTTGCGAAACGGCGCCAGCGTCTCATTTTTGACACCGGCTTCCACTTTTTGGACGCCGGCACCCGTTTTTTGGACACCTGCGCATATTCGCCGGCGAAAATACACTGGCATCCAAAAAACGGACGCCGGCGAATTTTCGCTGCGGTATATTGAAATTTATTCGCTGGCGGCGAATCGCGGGAATTCTAAGATCACTAATAAATACAATCCAGGTGGGTAATCACTTTTCCTGTGGAGACAATTCAAATGATTGTTCCTTGGTGTTGGTATATGCTTATAATTTAAAAAAGAAGATGGTTGTGAGTTGTAGTTCAACAAGACAGAAAAGTTATTTCCCAGAAGTTAAAGCTGGAATGTTTGAAGCAGTGTAGGATGGTTGTGAGTTGTAGTTTAACAAGACAGAAAGTTGGAGCTGGGATTTTGAAGCAGTGGAGTGTGCAGAGTATTTAATTAGATATAACAAACAGGCCGGCCGGTAGATGGCTGAAATTAGAGAGCAGATTATAAAAAGGGGGTATATTGGGGCGTCCCCCACTCCCTCCTCCTTGCCAGCTGCACAGGCCCCCAAAAAGAAGTTGGAATAATCTCACCAGATACACAGTTCCGGAATTTCTCAAGGGCACAGCTGGATTTGTACTCTCAGCAGCCTTATGCCTGTTTCATGAATTTTTGTGAAACAGGCTTAAAGGGCATGTAAAGGCAAAAAACTAAAACCCAATTTTTACTTTCTTTAATGAAAAAGAAACCTATCTCCAATATACTTTAATTAAAAAATGTGTACCGTTATTATGAAAAACCTGACTGTATGCAGTGAAATTCTCCCTTCATTTACTGCTGTGGATAGGAATTGTCAGACAGTCCCTAACTGCTGAGCAGGGAAACAATCATACTTATGAACAGCAGGGGGAGCCCCCGCCTTACTTCCCAGCCATGCAGAACTCAAGCAGCTTTGTTTATGACGATCCCTAAGCAGCCCAGACCACACTGAGCATGTGCACAGTCTTAGTCTTGCAAAGATGTTTAACAAAGTTACAAGATGGTGACCCCCTGTAGCCAACTTTGAAAGCATAAATTATTTGTTTGATTAGGCTTGTGGTGCAGTAAGTTCATGTTTATATTTCGTATACAAAATAACAGCATTTCTAGCCTTATTCTATTTTAGACTTTACATGCCCTTTAAGGCTGCCTGAGTAGTGATGAGCCAATTTGGGGCGTATTACCAAAAAATTAGCAAATTTCCATCGAAATTCGCGAAATGGCGAAAAATTTGCGAAACGGCGCCAGCGTCTCATTTTTGACACCGGCTTCCACTTTTTGGACGCCGGCACCCGTTTTTTGGACACCTGCGCACATTCGCCGGCGAAAATACACTGGCATCCAAAAAACGGACGCCGGCGAATTTTCGCTGCGGTATATTGAAATTTATTCGCTGGCGGCGAATCGCGGGAATTTGCCGCAAATTCGCACCTGGCGAATAAATTCGCCCATCACTACTGCTGAGAATACAAATAAAGGGGTTGTTCACCTACCAACACTTTTTTCAGTTCAGCCAGGCAGGGATCCACAGGAAGATGTCAGTTTAAAATATAATGGGATTAAACCACAAAAGGTGGAAATATTGATACAGGTCTGATCACCTGTAATCAGCAGGTAGCATTGCAATTGGGTTTCATTTTTAATTACTTGTGGTTTTTGAGTTATTTAGCTTTTTATTCAGCAGCTCTCCAGTTATTAATTTCCACAATATGGTTGCTAGGAACCAAATTACCCTAGCAACCTTCCACTGATTTGAATAAAAGACTGGAATATGAATAGGAGAGGCCTGAATAGAAAGATGAGTAATAAAAAGTAGCAATAACAATACATTTGTAGCCTTACAGAGAATTTGTTTTCTAACTGGGGCCAGTAACCCCCTTTTGAAAGCCGAAAGCAGTCAGAAGAAGAAGAAGGCAAATGAGTCTAAAACTATAAGAAAGAAAAATGAAGGCCAATTGAAAAGTTGCTTAGGCATTCTATAACATACTAAAAGTTAACTTAAAGGTGAACCACCCTTTTAAAGTAATCTGGATCCGAGGAGAAAGCAGCTAAAAATTACTAGAACTTAAAGTAAACTTTTAATGCCTATGATTTTTAGCAGTTACGAACCTGAAAAAATGCAAATGTATAGAAAATACAATTTCTGCTAACCAGAAATGTCTCAACTCTAAAGTGTTGCCGAGACCTGTTACTTTATACCCAGTGACTGAAAGGATGGCAAATAATTTCGGATGGTCATCTTCAACCTGTGACTTTGCCGATGTTGCTAAAGTGCAACTCCCAGCATGCGTTTAACAACGGGTGGGTCACAGTGGATGACGATGACAACTTTAGAATATTGAAGGATCTAAGCTGACTCACCTAAGAAGCATCACTATGCAGAGTGGCAACCACCCAACTAAGCAACAACCAACCCTCTGTACCTGGGTCCTTGTCCTGACACAGTCCTGCAGCAGATCAGTCCATTAAAAAGATAAAGTGAGACTAATAGGGAAGTGTCACACTAAAAGTCTATAATGATAAGAAAATAGACATTAGTTCCGCCTCCTCTGTATAAAATAGTCATCACTTATGTTTAGTTAGTAACATTAGCATAGATTATGCAGTAAGGAAATGCACATGTGGCTTGTCCTCTGCTCTTTAAAGGGCATGTAAAGTCTAAAACAGAATAAGGCTACAAATGCTGTATTTTGTATACTAAACATAAACATGAACTTACTGCACCACAAGCCTAATCAAACAAATGATTTATGCTTTCAAAGTTGGCTACAGGGGGTCACCATCTTGTAACTTTGTTATACATCTTTGCAAGACTAAGACTGTGCACATGCTCAGTGTGGTCTGGCCTGCTTAGGGATCATCATAAACAAAGCTGCTTGAGTTCTGCATGGCTGGGAAGTAAGGTGGAGGCTCCCCCTGCTGTTCATAAGTATGATTGTTTCCCTGCTCAGCAGTTAGGGACCGTCTGAGAATTCCTATCCACAGCAGTAAATGAAGGGAGAATTTCACTGCATACATTCAGGTTTCTTATAAAAACAGTACACATTTTTTAATTAAAGTATATTGGAGATAGGTTTCTTTTTCATTAAAGAAAGTAAAAATGGGATTTTATTTTTTTCCTTTACATGCCCTTTAAGTTTATCTGTAAGTGGAATTAAAAACTACAGGAGAAATCCCAATTTACTCTTCTTGACACAAACACACAAATGTCACAATATCATTTGGAAATGCTGGTCCAGAATCCCCAAATCTCAGACATAACTCTTCATCAAAGGATGAATTTTTGGTTTGTTCGGATGTCTTTCATAAAAAAATAGAATTTTTTGAGGTTTTTTTTTTTCAACTTTCTGTTTATTGAAGTCAACACAAAAATTTGACAGAATGTTTTGTAAGATTTCCTTATAAAGGGGAAAAAGAGAGGGAAAAAAGTGGGGGGTGGGGTGGAGTGAGACCTTTTGGTGGTTGAGATATTATGTTCGACTTTGTAACAATCCTTCTCTATGGAGCCAAATATTCTACACGTCCTCAGCCAAATATTCCACACATCCTCAAATTTACTAAGCCTATTGTTCAATAAAGCAGTAAGTTTCTCCATTTCAATAGTCCACCATAATTTGTTTGTGATATAATGCATCGTTGGAGGGGGGCCCTCCCATCTCTTAGCTATCAAACCTCTTGGGGTTAGGCGTAGTTGAACACACAGTTTATGTTCATTGGATGTCATTTGTTGGGTTTACGTAATAATAAAGCTAACCAAGGGTCAGGTGGTATTGATGTTGCCAAAGTTTCATTTATTGTTTTAAATACTTCCTCCCATAATCTGAATATCGTAGGGCATGTCCACCACATGTGCATTTCATCTGCTGCCTCCCCACATCCCCTTGGGCATAAGTCAGAAGATTGAAACCATTTGTGCAACTTCTTGGGTGTATAATACCAGTCATGATATACCTTATATGCATTTTCTTTAATGTATGTATTTATAGATGCTTTTGCCATTACTCTGTGGATATTCTCCCAGTCCTCTACTTCTAGGGGTTCCCCTAATCTTTGTTCCCATTTCAGCATAGTTGTTGTTTTCCCCTGTGTACATGTGGCTTATGTTTGCGTAAAGAATTGTTGCATAAATATTCGAATGAGGAGATATCTGGGTAGTTTTGTCCCATCAGCCTTGAGACGTAATGGAGGATCTGTTGGAATCTATAGTGTTCCCTCAGTGGTATTTGGCGTTTCAACCGTAGAGTATCCCATGATAGTGGTTTTGAGTTATTGAACATATCTTGAACTCTGGTGATACCATTAGTGGTCCACCATGTAAATGTTAAAGAGTTCATCCCCGGAGGGAAAGCAGGATTATGAAACAGTGGAGTTAGAGGGGAGGGGAGTTTTCGAGGAGATAAAGTTGATTTTACTTTATCCCATTCAGTCACTGAGTACTTAATAAACATGTTACTTAAACTTTTGCGAGGTCTATATTTATGCTCTATCCCAGGATTCCCCAACCTTTTTTACCAGTGAGCCACATTCAAATGTAAAAAGATTGGGGGAGCAACACAAGCATGAAAAAGTCCCTTAGGGTAACAAATAAGGGCTTTGATTGGCTATTTGGTAGTCCTTATGTGGGCTGGTAGCCTACAGGAGGCTCTTCTTGGCACTATACTTAAGTTTTATGCAATTAAAACTTGTTTCCAAGACTGGAATTCAAAAATAAGCACCTGCTTTGTGGTTACTGGGAGCAACATCCAAGGGGTTGGAGAGCAACATGTTACTCACGAGCTACTGGTTGGTAATCACTGCTCTAACCATAGTAAATCTGCAGCTGTATTGGGAGTGGTCAGTTGGTTTTCAAGCTCTACCCATCTGCTATTGTTAGGATATGAGTGACACTTAGTTATTTGGGCTAGTATAGCTGCTTTCCTATAATTTTCCAAATTTGGAAAGGCCAGTCCCCCTCTTGTGGTGGATTGATAATATATTTTTTTATTTATTCTATGTCGTTTATACTGCCAAGTGAAATCTATCATCTGCTGTTGTAGCTTCTCTAGATCTTTTTTAGGAGGAGGCACGGGCAGAGCCCTGAACAAATATAAAAGTTTAGGAAGTAGATTCATTTTAATAGAGCACATTCTACCCATCCAGGATATTGGCATTCTATGCCTTTTTGAGGTTTTTATAGCCTGTGGGTGTAAAAAGTCAGAATCTGAAAATTCGGCATATCAGACCTGCCGAAGTTGTATATAAGTCAATGCAGCAACTGCTGCTGCCTCAGGCGGCAGAGGGGCCAGGATCGCCCCTGAATATGACATTAACAAAGATGATAAACAAAGATAGGATAGAAACTATTAACAAAATAAAATACTTTAATTGTTCATTTGTCATTTTTATTTTTGTTTATTGTTTTTATCCCGTGTTTTATATATATTCGATTTTTTTATATATTGGGCATTATGGGTATGGTTGTTTTAAGACATTAATGGGAAGCCGGGTCTTTAAGAACTTCTTTCTTGTAATTGTCTTTGGATTGGCTGTGAGATTTTAGCTCATAATTAAGTGCCTATTGGGTGTGCAACGCGGAGGGCCTGTGGAAAAGTGTATTTATTAATTATATCAATACATATTGCTTTTACCTCTATATTTTTTGGCCCTGTGGATTCCCTTGAGTGTGGGGTGGCTATCTTGATGTAAACTATGAACCCTTCTCCAATGCCACCTTATACAGCACATATTTGTACATTTGTACTGTTGGGAGATCAACAATTATAAAACAACAAGCCATCTATCCACAGATACTAGAACCATAGTCATGTGCATTTTTTAACGTAACTCCTCAATAAAATTTATTGCCATTGAACCCCATGGGTTAGGGTTTGCTGGGAAAAAATGCCTTTTTCTTCTACGTCCCTCCATGTCAGTACACATGGGCATTGCCCCTCCCAGACCTGGAGGTAGGACCTATAACATAGCCAATCAAAATGAATCATGACCTATAAGACCACATGACCTCCTCCTCACCACAGTTATTTTTTGTCCTACTGGACAGGGAGGTAGGATCTCCCTCCTCACTTTTTATTTTTTGTTGAATTTTGAGAGAAATCAAACACAGTTTTTGTTTTTTGTTTTTCTTTTGCATTTTCTTTTTGTTTGTTTATTTATTTATTTATTTTTTACCTCTGTGTAGACACAGAGGGATGATTCCCAGGTAATGGAGAAGATTTTACCTGATGCCTCAAGACGCATAATCTGTAAATTATCGCTTATTGGGAAGAAGTGCAGGTGTGGACATATCCATGGTCCTAGCCCTGTGCTAAAATAGCCCCCCTGCTATATGCCCAGTGAGGCACAAGATTAAATCTAGTGCTTTTTGGGAAGAGACACAGGTGTGGGCTTCCCACATTATTACCTGTGAGCCTTTTGTTTTTTCTTCTGTATTTTTATTTATTTATATATTTTTGCTTATTTTTTACCTCTGTGTGGACACAGAGGGATGATTCCCACGTAATGGAGAAGAATTTACCTGATGCCTCAAGACGCATAATCTGTAAATTATCGCTTATTGGGAAGAAGTGCAGGTGTGGGCATACCCATGGTCCTAGCCCTGTGCTATAACAGCCCCCCTGCTATATGCCCAGCGAGGCACAAGATTCAATCTAGTGCTTTTTTAGGAACAGACAAAGGTGCGGGCTTCCCACATTGTTACCTGTGAGATTTTTGGACTCCCCTTTTCTTTTGAGTTATGTGAGACTTTACAGAACTCTACAGAACTTCTGCAAAAGGGCCGTGGGTATGCATATGGGCTAGTTATAACTGCCTGAAGCTGGTGAGTAGGATTCTTCATTATCTACTGTGTGTAGTGCACTGGGAAGTCTGCATGCTAATTAGCTAATTATGTCCCTCAGCTGAGAGCTATTGGGGCTTTGGCTGGAGTTTCCATCCAGCTAATTAGCCATTCTGATAAGGTGCAGGTGTGCCTTCGCCCCATTGCTATTGCTGTTTAATATTCTAAGCCTTGTATGGGTGACCCTGCATCCTCTGTGCAGACACAGAAGTTATATTGGCACCTCCAGGAAGGGCTAGAGGTTGCACTGCTCAAGCAGTATGGCACCTCCTTCCTTCTTATGAGTCTGCTCTTAACAAGCAGTGTTCCACCTGGATATTCCTGCTGGCAAGCCTGAGCTATCTGGTAAGGTGCTGTGTTCCCCTGACTTCTTGTATTATCTGAAGTCTTATGTTGTGAGCTGGCGTCCTCTGTGCAAAATACAATATTGGCTCTTGCTGCACTTAAGTACTGGCTGGTGAATCCCTCTGCTTAAGCAGTGTGGTACCTGAATCCAGAGATTTTGTATCCATTGTGTATTTGAAACATTAATTTCACTGGGAAGTCTGCATGTTAATATGCTTAATATGTCCCTCAGCTGAAAGCTATCAGGGCTTTGGCTGGAATTTCCATCAGGCTAAATAGTCACTATCTGGTAAGGTGCAGGTGTTCCTTTGGTCCCTTTGCTATTGCTGTTTTAAGTTTTGTACGGGTGAACCTGCATCCTCTTGGCTGACACAGTGGTTATATTGGCTCATGTGCTCAAGCAGTATGGCACCTCCTTCCTTTCTTATGAGTCTGCTCTTAACAAGCAGTGTTCCACTGGACTGGATATTCCTGCTGACAAGTCTGAGCTATCTGGTAAGCTGCCTGTGTTCCATCTTATATTATATGAAGTCGTATGTTGTGAGCTGGAGTCCTCTGTGCAAAATGCAGTTACACAAGGTACTAAGTCTGCATGTTAATAAGCTAATTATGTCCCTCGGCTGAAAGCTATCCGGGTTCTAGCTGAAGTTTCCAACCTGCGGACTTTTCATTGCTATCAGGTAATGTGCAGATACTCCTCAGTTTGCTACTGTTGTTTCTATTGTCCTCTGTGCAGACACAGAGGTTATATTTGACTTTTATTACACTGGGTGCTTGCAGGGTTGGCTGGAGGCTTGCACTGCTGAAGCAGTATGGTAGCCCCTTCCTTACATTGAGTCTGCTCAGTGCTATAACCTGATGTCATTGGGCCCCACAGCAAATTCATTTTAGGGCCCCTAACATATCCAGAGGTTGTGCTTTTTTACCAATACGTATTGAAATTGCTCTTTATCTGGGCCTCATGGGTCCCTATACCTTTTGGGCCCACCTGCAGCCGCAGGGTCTGCTTCCTCTTTAGTTACGCCCCTGAGTCTGCTCCTTAGAAGCAGTCTGCCACCAAGGATCTGACTGGATTATTCCTACTGTCTAGTGCATATTATCTGGTTAGGTGCCTGTATTCCTCTGACTTCTTGTATAGTTGTCATCTGAGGTCTTAGGTTGTGAGCCCGAGTTCTCTGCGCAGACACAGTAGGCAAGTGTGCTCTTATTACACCTGGTATTTCCAGGACCGGCTAGGGGTTTGTTCTGCTGTAGCAGCATTGTACCCCATTTTTTCCTATGATGTTTCCACACTTAACAGGCAGTGTTCCGAGTTATATGGTGTCTTTTTGTGTGATGTAGGCCTTCTCTTAGACATTCTATTCCCATCTGGTGGCTTTTGTTGGGAGCTCAGTTGTAGTTATACTACATCTACTGAGTTTTTGTGACTGTAGGTTTCCCTTCTTTAATTGTTGGTAGATTAAAGGGCACTTACTGTTATATCTATTGGCACCTTTACATGCTTGAAGCCAGAATGTAGTCTATGGCCCTTTGTGTGGCCTCGGGCATCTCGCCAGGGAGCTGGGTTTGTGTGGCCTCTGGCTTTCATTAGGGCCCTTGGCTTGGGTTAGAGCCCTTGTTTTGGTCCATGGCTTTTTACCATGGTCCTCGGCTCCTGGGACTGCTGGCCTTTTACAAGGGCCCTTGTTCTGCTGGCCTGTTGCATGAGCCTTTGGCTCATGTGGTCTTTTACCCTTGGCACATTTGTTTGGTTGTCCTTTTACCTGGGTTATTATGGCTGCGGGCCTGTTTTCATGGCCCTTAACTTAGGTGCTTGCTTGCCTTTTACCAGGGTTCTTGGGCTGTTGGCCTTTTCTGTGGCCCCTGGCTAAGGTGGCCGCTAGTTTTTATTATAGTCCTTGTGGGCTTGTGGCTGCCAGTCTTGGCTGTGACCTATGGTGCATAGGTCACCAGCCAGGCTGTGGCGGCTGATAGGCATGGTTACTATTCTTGCTGTGGCCCTTGGTGGGCATGTCTGTTTGCCTTGCGGCAATCCTTGGCAGGACAACAGCCATTGGTTTTGTCTTGTCTGCAATCCTTGCAGGTATGGTTCTGGTTACACCAGCAGTAGGCATGATTGACTATTTGGTTGGATCTAGCATGGGTTGTACCATCAGCTGGTGTTTGCTCTGAGTTTCACAGCCCATAGCTAATTTTGTTGCTGATTGGTATTCAGCAGCTGATGTTGGTCATATGTTGGCTTACAGCTAACCTTTTCATGCATTGTTTTTGGTCTTGTATGCCACTGCTTATTATCAATAAGGCTGGCTTGTGGACCAGGGTTTTGCAAGTTCAACAACTGACGTGCTCCGTTGTTGCATGTATGGAAATTGACTTTTGTGTCAGGTGCCAGTGCAGTTGGTTACCTTGTCCCTAAGGGTGGCATTCACAATAGCTGGCTTATTTACTATTGCTTGTGTATTCGAATTCCACTCTGTTTTTTTGCAAACACTTCAGCTGACGGGCATCTTGGCCTGCTAGTGTGACAATGGCCTTGCACATCCAGCGCCGATTCGGACCTAAGCGCCGCCTGAGGCGGCTCCTGCAATGCCGCCCCCCCTCGCCGACTTACTTGTCGGGAGGGGAGGCAGGAACACTAATGCGGAGAGCGCAATTGCGCTCTCTCGCATTAGTAAAGCCGAATTTCCGGTTTTAAAAACCAGAAATTCGTCTCTTAAAGGTGCAGGAGCGGCTTTTTGCCGCCCCTGGAAACCGCTTCGGCGTTGCCGCCTGAGGCGAGCGTCTCAGCTCGCCTCATTGGCGGCGCGCCCCTGTGCACATCTATGTCGGAATACATAATAGCTGGCTGGTCCACCACTGGTTGTATGTATGGTGGCTGGCTCTCTGCCAGTGGATTGTGCATCATTGCTGGTTGGTACCAGTTTTTGTAGGCTATAAGCTTCTGGCATGCCTGATTTTGGATTGTGATCCCAGCTGTTGGCTGGTTCTGTAGCTTCTATGTATGGTCACAGGTTTGGTTCAGTTTTTGCATAAACTGTATCATTGTGCAGCTTGAGCTGTATTGGCCTCGGCTTTTGTGGGTGTTTTCTAGAACTGTAATTGGCTTGGGTCCCATTGCTTGCTTATGTAGCAGTTGGCTGGGGCAACAGCATAGCTTACTGGTAGATGGCTTTAAGTCACATTGGTTGGTTCAGCAGCTTATCCTTGTGCTGTTGTATACCCAGTTTAGATTTGGTGGTTGGTGGAGCTACTGGGCTGTACCAGCATGGCTCTACAATGGTTACAATGATATGCTGATTTATAATAACCCAGAGTTGGTGTTCATTTAGTTAAGTCTTCATTAGGTATTATTAGCATGGCGTTAGTGGATCTTCGACTGATCTCTGGTGTAGAGGTGACTCCGGTCAGCACTGGTTTGAGCTGCTTCCATTAAGATGCAGGACCAGGCTAATGTGGGCCAAGTCTTTTTAGGGCCACTTGCTATTGCTGAGGATTGTGTATTTCTCCAGCACTGGTGATAGATGCATTCAAGTTGTGTTTAGTTTCTGATCTGATTGATTTCCTGGTGGTTTCTAGGGTGTTTTAGTTCTGAGATGGCTATTGCCATCATTCTGGTTTTGTCCTAGGCACCTTTTTTGTTTTAACAGTTGCAGGATTTTTGTTCTTCCCCAGGTGGGGTTTTGTCAGAAAAACATATTGCAGGTATCCCTCTAGTCACTGAGGGAACCTTTTTAAACAGAATATGTTTATTCTTAATCTGCAATGCTTGATCCTCAAGTACCGGTCTCTGTAAATTTTGTGGTTGATTTTGTAGCTCTTGTTAATCGTTTACCATGTCCTAGGACATGTTGTTCTTGTGCCTTTTATCTACCCTTTTCAGGAGATATACATTTATCAGCTCCCCTGTTGGATGGATGTTATGCTGGCCTTTTCTCAGGGCCTCTTAGCATCAGTTTGGTTTTTGCATTATGTTGGTTATTCCCACCCCTTGTTTTCGGTGCATGGCTTGGTAGATCCCATGTGTACTGACATGGAGGGACGTAGAAGAAATAGAGAATTTTACTTACCTACTTGACGTAAATTCCTTTTCTTCTAGTCCCGACATGTCAGTACAGGGTTTCCCATCCCAATTATTTATTTTGGTTACTGTACTGCTATGGCAAAAGTATAACTGTGGTGAGGAGGAGGTCATGTGGTCTTATAGGTCATGATTCATTTTGATTGGCTATGTTATAGGTCCTACCTCCAGGTCTGGGAGGGGCAATGCCCATGTGTACTGACATGTCGGGACTAGAAGAAAAGGAATTTACGTCAAGTAGGTAAGTAAAATTCTCTATTTTGCATAGAAAAAATGGCAATGACAGTAATAGAGTTTTGCCATATATTTAAAGGAGAAGGAAAGCTCCAAGGCAGTTTATTGCCAATAGATTAGCCACAATAATGCAAGCTAGAACGCTATATTTATTCTGTAGAATGCTTTACCATACCTGAGTAAACCGCTCTAAAAGCTCTCTCTGTTTGTTTAGGATAACAGCTGCCATATTAGCTTGGTGTGACATCACTTCCTGCCTGAGTCTCTACCGGCTCACTTATAGCTCTGAGCTCAGATTACAGCAGGGAGGGGAGGAGGGAGAGAAGCAAACTGAGCATGCTCAAGCCCAAGCCCTGAGTACACAATAGAAGGAAAGAAATGCTGTTTCTTTTGAAAGAGGACTCAGGGCCCAGTGCATGAATGTCATCTGACAAATAAACATTTTTTATGCAGCCACAATGAAACAACTGAAGAAGCACATCCTAATAAATAAATGGGACTCCATCTCTGTTCTCTACATTGTATTCTAAATGTATTTGTCAGCAAAGGCAAACAATATGGTTGCTCCTACTCATATACAGTCAAAGACAGTAGTGCGGTGATGTAATTTTCCATCAATAATGTATTGTCTTCATCTTCATCATAGTAACATAGTAAGTTAGGTTTAAAAAAGACACACGTCCATCAAGTTCAACCTTTTAAGTCTATATATAACCTGCCTAACTGCCAGTTGATCCAGAGGAAGGCAAAAACCCCATCTGAAGCCTCTCCAATTTGCCTCAGAGGGGAAAAATTCCTTCCTGACTCCAAAATGGCAATTGGACCAGTCCCTGGATCAACTTGTACTATGAGCTATCTCCCATATCCCTGTATTCCCTCACTTGCTAAACACCATCCAACCCCTTCTTATACCTATCTAATGTATCAGCCTGTACCACTGATTCAGGGAGACAATTCCACATCTTCACAGCTCATCGTCATCATTATGTATTTATATAGAGCCAGTAAGTTACACAGCACTATACATTAACTTATAACAAACTGGGACTTTGCAATAGTTTAACAAAGAAGAATTTACAAAGTGAATATAGGATCAGAGGGACCTTCTGGTAAGAGCATACACAATGTATGTACATTTTAATTTTTATTCAAGATAAAAAAAATTTAAAACCATGCTTATCTATGATGTGCTCCCTTAATGTGCAACAATCCTTTGTAAAAATTACTCCTCGTATATCTCTTTGATAAAATATATTCAATATGTATTGAAATACTATTTAGGGCTGCAATCAGGGGGGCACAGGGGTGACAGTCGTACTGGAGCTTCTGGTTTAAAGGGCATGTAAAGTCAAAAAAATAAAATCCCATTTTTACTTTCTTTAATGAAAAAGAAACCTATCTCCAATATACTTTAATTAAAAAATGTGTACTGTTTTTATAAGAAACCTGACTGTATGCAGTGAAAAATCTTCCTTCATTTACTGCTGTGGATAGGAATTGTCAGATGGTCCCTAACTGCTGAGCAGGGAAACAATCATACTTATGAACAGCAGGGGGAGCCCCCGCCTTACTTCCCAGCCATGCAGAACTCAAGCAGCTTTGTTTATGACGATCCCTAAGCAGCCCAGACCACACTGAGCATGTGCACAGTCTTAGTCTTGCAAAGATGTTTACTAAAGTTACAAGATGGTGACCCCCTGTAGCCAACTTTGAAAGCAAAAATCATTTGTTTGATTAGGCTTGTGGTGCAGTAAGTTCATGTTTATATTTAGTATACAAAATACAGCATTTCTAGCCTTATTCTATTTTACACTTTACATGCCCTTTAAGGGGGGCCTAGGCATGCTGTAGAGGAAGCCACACTGGAGAAGAATGGAGAAGGCACCCAGAAAAGAAAGAAGGTGCCATCCGATGAGGAGAAAAGATAACCTGCTGAACTTTAAAGGTAAGTTCCACTGAACACCAATGTTCTTATTTTATCTTAAACCCCTGGCCACCAATTAAACCAATAGGTTCTGGCACTGGCCACCAATGTCATTTATTAGGTGTCTCCTGACCCTGACCACCAATGTTTTTTTTAACTTGTAGGGGACCCTGGCACTAATGTTTTTTTAATGCGTAGGGGGCCCTGATCACCAAATTATTTTTGTCAGGGGGTGGGTGGAGGGATGAAAATGTTGTTGTGCGGGGGCCCGTGATTTCTGATGACAGCCCTGTATTTATTTCAGCTCTGCACAAAAAGGGAAGTAATTTGGGTTGGGGGGTGAACCATTTATAAAGAAAATAAAGAGGGAAGTCAGGGATAAAAATATAAGAAAAGGTCAGGCTAAGTGCCATTGTAACTGTTCTTCCATCTCCTCTCCCATGCACTGCTTTTTACTTTCCTAGGAGGCCAGTCTGTAATTTGGGAACATCTGTTGCTGTTTTAATGATTAGACCAAGGTGCTCTGCATTATGCTACATCATGTTCAGTTGGAAATAATCAGGAAAAATCTATTTCTGATGCTCCTGTATAAAAATGTATAAGGCTTGGGCTAGAGGGGGTACTCATCCATTTTATTCATAAACAAATGTGCTCTAAGATTTTTATATGGAACGCAACCAGACAGAATTAAATAAGTGACTGGAAGATGACAAAGACTGGGACTGAAGAGATAATCTAGGCAGGCCCGGACTGGCAATCTGTGGGTTCTGGCAAATGCCAGAGGGGCTGCTATAAGGTGCCATAGAAAGTCAGTATTTAGGGGGGTGTTTGGGCCTCTGTGTGGAATGATTGGGCCTCTGTGTACCCGAAATGTCAGGGCCTGTTTTAATTTTCAGTCCGGACCTGACTGTAGGTAATAGCACTGATAAGAATAGACTTCCTCTGCAATATGCTTTCTGATACACTCTGCTTTCAGCAGTCTGTGGTTACATCCCAGCGCTCTAAGTAAGTTTACAGGTGCTCTATAGCTTCAAATGTTATGGTGAAGTCAAACCTACATTCAAATGCATCAGAGTTTCACAAACTGACAAAAAGCCATAATAGGTTCTCAAACAGAAGGCTTTTTGATCAGTATGTTTTATAACGGGAATCACAATGCCAGCTATGCCACTGGAAGGGATGGCATTAAATAAACAATGTTATTGTAGGAAGAGGGCAATGTGTAATTGAATGGGTTAATATTTGAGCAGGGGGGTCAAGGGAGGGGTGATCAAGCAACTAGGTGTCAGTTCTGATGATCTTGTTTGCTCTAATTGTGTTGATAGAAAAGTTGTAGTCCAAGAAAACTATACATATAGGACTGCATTGATTGTCTAAGTATTCATAAGTGAAGTGCAGTGTGGTTGCTATGGCATCATCAGTAGATCTGATTGGTCTGTATAAAAACTGAAAACTAATAAGTATTAAGGTTTAAGTAAGGTTTAAGGATTAAGGATTAAGTAATGCAGGGGTCCCCAACCTTTTTCCACCCATGAGCAACATGCAGATGTATAAAGAGTTGGTGAGCAACACAAGCATGAAAAATGTTCCTGGGTGGTGCCAAATAAGGGTTGTGATTGACTATTGGTAGTCCCTATGTGGACAGGCAGCCTACAGGTGGCTCTGGTTGGCAGAACGTCTGGTTTTTATACAACCAAAACTTGCCTTCTAGCCAGGAATTCAAAAACAAGCACCTGCTTTGAGGCCACTGGGAGCAGCATGTTGCTCACAAGCTACTGGTTGGGGATCACTGAGTTAAAGCAACAGGTCATAGTGGTTTTGATTGCTTGGCTTTTTGGGAACAGAGATACAGTAATTGTGCAGTAAGGGACTATAGATTGGTTTAGAGAGGTATAGAAATGTATGTATAGATGTTCATGAATTTTTCTAAGTGTCATTACTGCCAGAAGTACCCGACGGCGCAGTTTACATTCTCGGCGGTCAGTGAAGATCCAAGATGGTGGCGCCCATGCTAAACACATGGCTGCAGCGTCGCTGCATGATGATGTCATCACTGTTGCCGGGATCTCGTCATAAAAGGGCGCCCAAAACACTGTGACGGCGCCCAAGAATAGGATTCAAACCACTATTGATCCTGGGTTCCTGTCCTGCTTGCTCCCAGTCTTGATTCCTGCTCCCTGTCAGTGATTCTTGTTACCTGCCTGTTTTATTGAACTTTGCCTGGACTTTGGACTTTTGCATCTGATCTGCCTGCCCTCGTTAACTCCTGCCTGTGACCACTACTACTGATTCTGCTTAACCCTTCGGATACCGCGACCTTGCTCCCACTAGAGGGCTTCCTCCTTGATCCTGACTACCTCCCTGGAGGGAGCTCCCGGCTCCCTGACACTAAGAACAACTGCAAGATTCTTGATGAATCTAAACCCACAGCCTTAGAATGTTTGTCTGAACATCATCCTTTGAGACCTGAGTTCGGTTTCATGTGGATCTGTTGCTAGTTTCATGAATCAGTTGTCGCTGACATTGTCAAACCTGGCATAGGAAAGATTTGAGAAAGGGTTCTAATTGTTTTCTAATCAGAAGAACATCAGAGCAGCTTCTTTCTTTCTCCTGACAACTTCCTTGACTACTTGGTGGTCAGACTGTTCAGAAAAAGACCAGCCGGTGGCGCTGTTTTAACCAAACTCATTCATGTTAACTTTACATGTCTCCTTTCTTGGAATAAAAAAAGAATAAAAAAATAAGAGTAGCACCCTCATCAATATTACATCCACTTATTTTAAAGGTTTACTTATCCTTTAAGTTAGCAGTATTCACTTTTATAGACCTTTTTGAACATTAGCAATAATAAATATTGGTTTCATTTTAAATATTCATAGTTTTGTTTTATTATAAGTGCAGTGATGAAACAAACAAAAAAAATGCATTCTGTATAAACAACCCCCCTACATTTAGCCCTTTGTTATATCTGTTTTGGTTTACAGATGATCAGAAGCCATGATGCAAGTGGGTTATCAATGCTTTGGTAATCTGATTCACAAGAACCAGAAAATGGAAAGCATGAAGGTGTTTTAATTTCCCCGTTTTCCCTGTTTATGTATGGCACAAGCCCAATTGATTGAACTCAAGGGGGAATACAGGTATGGGACCTGTTATCCAGAATGTTTGGGATCTGGGGTTTTCTGGATAACAGATCTTTCAGTAATTTGGACTTCATACCTTAAGTCTACTAGAAATACAGGTAAACATTAAATAAACCCAATAAATTGATTTTGCTTCCAATAAGGATTAATTATATCTTAGTTTGGACCAAGTACAAGGTACAGTTTTATTATTACAGAGAAAAAGGAAATTATTTTTAAAAATTTAAATTATTTGGATAAAATGGAGTCTATGGGAGGTGGCCTTTCCATAATTTGGAACTTTGTGGATAACGGGTTTCCGGATAACGGATCCCATCCCTGTACAGGGCTCTGTGTGAAGAAATACATGCATTGGTCTAACCATTTTAACCCTAGTCAGAAGCAGATGACAAATATTAGAGCCCGAAAAATTATGTAAAAAAAAATTGATTCCAGAAAATGCAAATAAGTTCTTTAACTTACTCATGTTTTCTGCAATTCATTGCTTTTTTCCTTTATGAGAGATTTTCTTTTTTTTTTTTGCATGATTTTTATTCTTAAAGGGATACTGTCATGGGAAAAAAAGTTTTTGAAACAGGAACAGAGACCATAGAGAATCTATAAGGAGCTGGAGCTCCAATAAAGGCTCAATCTTTAAAGATAATATTAATATTTAACTCAGAGTAAAGCCAGCACCATGTATTATTAATTATCCTATATGTCTCCTTTAAAGGGATACTGTCATGGCAAAACATGTTTTTTCAAAATGAATCAGTTAATAGTGCTGCTCCAGCAGAATTCTGCACTGAAATCCATTTCTCAAAAGAGCAAATAGTTTTTTTTATATTCAATTTTGAAATCTGACATGGGGCTAGACATATTGTCAATTTTCAAGCTGCCCCAAGTCATGTGACTTGTGCTCTGATAAACTTCAATCACTCTTTACTGCTGTACTGCAAGTTGGAGTGATATCACCCCCCTCCTTTTCCTCCCCAGCAGCCAAACAAAAGAACAATGGGAAGGTAACCAGATAGCAGCTCCCTAACACAAGATAACAGCTGCCTGGTAGATCTAAGAACAGCACTAAATTGTAAAAACCAATGTCCCACTGAGACACATTCAGTTACATTGAGAAGGAAAAACAGCAGCCTGCCATAAAGCATTTCTCTCCTAAAGTGCAGGCACAAGTCACATGACCAGGGGCAGCTGGGAAATTGACAAAATCTCTAGCCCCATGTCAGATTTCAAAATTGAATATAAAAAAATCTGTTTGTTCTTTTGAGAAATGGATTTCAGCGCAGAATTCTGCTGGAGTAACACTATTAACTGATGCGTTTTGAAAAAACATGTTTTGCCATGACAGTATCCCTTTAAAGGAGACATATAGGATAATTAATTCCCCTAAGCTTGCAGGAAATAATGAATAATACATGGTGCTGGCTTTACTCTGAGTTAAATATTAATATTATCTTTAAAGATTGAGCCTTTATTGGAGCTCCAGCTCCTTATAGATTCTCTATGGTCTCTGTTCCTGTTTCAATGATGGATGGGCTTATTCTAATTGTCCCTGCCATAAACACAGTAGGAGAGGGATAGCCAATCACAGCTCTGCATTCATACAAGCAACCATCACAAGGGCCAGGCTGAGAAAAGGAGCCCAGTTTAACCAATATTCTATCAATATAAGCTAGAAAATACTTTCTGGGCAAATACAGAATAACGTGTATAACATTATTTAGAAAGAAGTCAGCTAATGCACATATCAGCTTTGCGAGAAAGTGGTGTCTCAATGGTTTTTCTTGTGAAACGTTCTTTTATTTAAATAATGTAATTTTGGAAATAACAGGAAACTAAAAGACATATTTGTAAGAACATAAAAAAGCATCAGAACAGGAAACAGTTATTTTGGCAACAGTTTCTATATTTTCTTTACTTCTAACGATGGGGAATGGGACTGGTCATGTTTGATTAAATATTAAAAAACTCTTAAGGCAGTTAATAGGGGTAGTTCTACAAAGCCATACTTGAGATTGTGTGAGTTAAGTTTGAGTAAATAAATCACTGTCCCACTCCACATGCCAGCCCTTACTGCCAGAACCCTGCTCATTTATAGTATTATTTGTAATTCCTGGTTAGTGATGTAACAAGATGTTACTGTGAAACACAAGAAATTAAATTTAGGCACCCATACAACTTCCTTTATTTGGACCATTTAAAATATTGGTTCTGGAGGCTTTGAGGGGCTTTTGGCTGCAAATGTTTGGCTTGCAGCATCTCTTCATTGATACAGACACGTTCCTATGATTTTTATATGAACATGTCAGTATAGCTTTAAACAAAATGCTGCTTAATAAAACTGGTAGTATAGGAGACATAAAGTAAAGATGGCATATAACAACAAGATTCCTGCTAGAATGGCTGACCGGTAGGCGTTGGCTATTGCTATTCAGGAACTGTGTTTCAACAAAACTCGATCATTCTGTCAAATATGATGTTACTGTTTAGCAATAAGTACCATCCCACACATTCAGAAATAGCCATATACACTCACTTTCACATGGGAAATTAAATCTAGGCACACATATGCATAATATATTTCTTACTTTAAACGATCACAGGCAAAAGAATTGTATTTTACTGATGCAGATTTTTTTTTACATATATCGAAAATAGGGTTGTCACCGTTCCCCTTGGGAAAGCTGGACAAGTGGCGGGAGATGACATTACAGGGCCGTGGATGTGGCGTTGCGGAGACTTGGGGGGGGACTATGAAGTAGAAATCTCGCCGTGTCAATCTAGGCGAGTCCTGCTCAGTTATTTTAATTTGGAAAACCGTGGGGCAGTATTGACACAAGTGGGCAAATTCACTAAAGGGCGAAGTGGCCATTGCTAGCGAAAATTCGCCAGAAATTCAATCCACAGGGACATTGCCAATTTACTAACAGATGTAGAGGACAATTTGCTAGCTAAAGAGTCCATTGCAAATTAAGTTTTGCGCCCTTTCGCCAGGTGAAGTTTCACTCAAGCGAATGACCGTTTCTCCACGCGACTTTTCTATTACGTTACCCCTTACGCCAGACTTTCCTTCATCAACTTAGACCTGCCAAATTGATAAGATGAAGCTACATCCTCCTTAATCTTATGTCAGTGACATTGTATCCTGTATGCTGAAAACGAATGATAACGAATGCTGGAGTTTTTTCTTATTTTTAACTGGGATTGTAGTTAAAAGTTGTGACTGTTATAAGTTTTTGTTTTAACATTTTTTTTAAACCATTTGAGGGGCATGCCACATTTGCTTTAGGGTTGACTCATGTCATGTCTCTTTTGTCTTTATTTTGCTTCCTTGGACATTTTTAATAATAAATGGCCACTTCAAGCATTTGCACCAACATCTCTAATAAAGACATATATATGACCTATATGTACCCACCCTATTCAAATTGACATAAACTTAAGAGTACTAACAAAGTCGCTAGGCAAAAATTAAAATTAGCAAAAGTTCTCTATGAAATGCTTGTGCTGACGAATTTACGATGGCGAAACCGAATATTAGTTGCAGCTACACAGAGCAGAGCAGAGTGCATATCAGCCTGAAAAATGTAAAAGCAGGCAACTGGAAACCATTCTCTGCCTGGCTCTGTGTAGCCACACACAAGCTGAAACTGTTCTTTTAAATGCAGCACTCATTTCAGCTCATCTATGTCTCTCATTAAGATTCATAAGGTGGAGAGAAGCAGAGACAACACTGCTCTGCCTGTGTGTGCCATATGCTGTCTACCCTATGCTCCCTGTGTGTGTCATACTCTGCCTGCCCTATGCTCCCTGTGTGTGTCATACTCTGCCTGCCCTATGCTCCCTGTGTGTGCCATACTCTGCATGCCCTATGCTCCCTGTGTGTGTCATACTCTGCCTGCCCTATGCTCCCTGTGTGTACCATACTCTGCCTGCCCTATGCTCCCTGTGTGTGTCATACTCTGCCTGCCCTATGCTCCCTGTGTGTGTCATACTCTGACTGCCCTATGCTCCCTGTGTGTGTCATACTCTGCCTGCCCTATGCTCCCTGTGTGTGCCATACTCTGACTGCCCTATGCTCCCTGTGTGTGACATACTCTGACTGCCCTATGCTCCCTGTGTGTTATACTCTGCCTGCCCTATTCTCAATATGTGTTCCATATTCTGCCTGCCCTATGCTCCCTGTGTGTGCCATACTCTGCCTGCCCTATGCTACCTTTGTGTGCCATATTCTGCCTTCTCTATGCTCCCTATGTGTGCAAAACTCTGCCTGTATGTGCCATACTCTGCCTTTGTGTTTCATACTCTGCCTGCTCTGCTGCTGGGAGGTGAATATGGTGGGGGTTTGTCAGCATTTGGAAATACTTGATAGGGGGTCCCCAATGTTGTTAATTATGTGTTAAATATGTGTTAATTATGTAATAGATCACATATAAACTATATTTTGTGCTTTTCGTTGTCATACCATGGAACCTGCAAGTTGGACTTCATTACACCTATTGAACAAATGCAGTAGAGGAGTTGAGAAAGGTCACGTGTTATACGTGAATATTTTTAAAAATAGGGATAACCACATCAACCAGAAAAACCTAACCAGCTTGTTATTTTTCACAAGCCTCTTTATACTCACATGGCCCTACCTGTCTCACCTGTCAAATTTACCTGTCCACCTACACATACATCTGTAAAATACCTTATTAATCACCCTTGTGCTTAAACCCAAAACCAACTGTAGAATTATTTAACCCTATAGCTTCTATAACAGAAACCTAACACTATTGCCAGCTGCTGTTACATGCACATCTAAGGCCAATTTTAAGTCCCTATCTGTCATTCTGCAACTGCTGGAAACAGCTTTTGCACCAGGATTACAGAAACAGAAGTGCCCCTTGAGACCAATTTATTGTAAATTTTCAGCAACCAGTTATTCCACTACCTGCTGGACATACCTGTACCACTTGCTTCTACTGGATAAAGTGCCAGGGCACAGGTTTTTGCACAGAATCACAGTAGGAACTGAATTATATTATTGTGAATGTTCTCACAGTCTCATCTCAATGTTTTTCTAATCTTTTTCCACTTCCCTCGCTTTTAATTTACTTTTATTCTTCCTCCTGGAACATGAGTTGCTAATACAATGCTGCCCACACTACAAGATTTTAGGTCATACAATTCATTGTGTTCTTTATTTCTTGAATAGAAGCATGTACTGTATTTAAAAATCCTGGATTATGCTGTATATAAAATCTCTTTGGCAAGGGCAGCGTTGATCATTTGTCTTTACCTGCACTTAAATCACCACCTCCATTTGCCAACCTTCATTAAAAACTACAGCCAATTTTATGTAACCCTTTTCTTACCACACTCTTGTGGAATTAACTCTTTGCAATCAAAGGCCCTGAATTCTCTTTGCAAGAAAGATATTGGGAACTGGGATTTACAGGGCATTGGATCCACCTAGTGGGCACTGAGGAGCACAACTCAGGGGGTTCCCACTAGGAAAATGAAACACAACAGTTGCAGTAAACCAAGTGGAGCTTTATATAAAGAATAAAGAAAATAATAGGTCAAATAAGTGCAGTGCAATAATATTCCTACACTGGGGAAATGTGGGTCTGTCTAGCACCTAGCACAGTCTCTCTCCACTCCGGGGTGGACAACACTGTTCACTTGAAGTGTCTCTTTACCCCAGTGCTCTTTATTTCCTAGGTAGCACTATCTGCCCCAATATACTTTTCCTTTAGGGTATAGGCTGTAGCTCCCACATGTCAGACTCACAAGAAACACTCTGCCTTTAACAGTCACAACAGGTCTTTTTTAAAACTCCATATAATTATTATAATGTATATAAATGTAAATTAAGTATGTTATCCATTAATTATACATGTTTCTGAAATCTATTTTGCACACTGTTTCAAGAAAGTTGCTTAAATCAAACAAACTATTAACATTTTTACTGATCTTTAAGGGAAAATGTAATTCTATGCAACTTTTCAATATACATTCATGAAATGCTTTTAATGGGTTTAAAGCAACGTCTACGTGTGATTGCTATTGAAGCAGTACTCTCTGTGCTCTATTAAAACAATGTGGCAGAAGTCAGTTATCCTCCAGGTCTGTTAATCATTCGGTTTAGCTGCACTGTTTCAGGAGTCGGACGCAGTATCGTAGAGAATGTAAATATCATCTTAATGTCTTTATTTTACTCTGTTTTGCAGATCTTATCTATCCTATTTATAGCTGTATTATGCTTTTCCAGAGGCCTGCATTTTGCATACTACCCAGCTGTCCCCTTTTTTGGCTGAGCAATCGACAATCACTGATCTGAAGAAGACTTGCTGAAAATTAAACAGGTGTAGGAAGGTGAATGTTTTGACAATGTTTCATTCAAGAAGACCCCAAGAAGAGTTTTTTTTACAACTAAGGGCCCAGATTTACAGTTGGAGATGTAGTGTTTC
>NC_054375.1:144302145-144354645 GCF_017654675.1 Xenopus laevis
TGGGGCCACCCTGGGGACCAGTCCCACAGCTTTTGAATCTATTCTTTAGAGTGTATTTCCTTTATCTGCAAATGCATACAGCTATATTCTGTTTTAGCATTATGTGTCTTAGGATGATGCATAAAACCACATAAATGTGAACAAGATGTGCCGATTACATAAGAACTGAGGACAAATTATTTTACATTAATATGATGGAGGGAGATACTTTGCTTAGCTGCAAATCATTTGCATGTTCTGCAAAAAGAATGCAAGTTCTAATAAGCAACAAGAATTTAGTGACCTGGCGATTGAGCAGGCAGTGCACAAGGAAGATGAATGCGCCCTGAAGGCTGTTGCAGATGGTGAACAGATATGATGCCACAATGGCCCAAGTTCCAAACTGGAAGAAGCCAATGACCCAAGTAGATCCAAGTATGAAGAGCTGAGCCAGGGCCTTGAAGGTCAAAATCCTGTAAGGAGAAGATAAACCAGGATTGTCAGCTGTATATCAGTAAAACAGTAAAAGCAGAAAATATACAAGGTAACACTAATCCTATAATAAATTCTTAAATAAACAGTTATTTTGTTTTATAGCTAACAAACCTTATCTCTACTTTCATTGGAAATTAAGGGGCTGATTCACTAACTTCGAGTGAAGGATTCGAAGTAAAAAAACTTCGAATTTCAAAGTATCTTTTGGGCTACTTCGACCTTCGACTACGAATCGAAGGATTCGAACTAAAAATCGTTCGACTATTCGACCATTCGATAGTCGAAGTACTGTCTCTTTAAAAAAAACTTCGACCCCCTACTTTGGCAGCTAAAAGCTACCGAAGTCAATGTTAGCCTATGGGGAAGGTCCCCATAGGCTTGCCCAAGTTTTTTTGGTCGAAGGATAATCCTTCGATCGTTCGATTAAAATCCTTCGAATTGTTCGATTAAAATCCTTCGAATTGTTCGATTAAAATCCTTCGATCGAAGGATTATTCCTTCAATTGAACTATTTGCGCTAAAATCCTTCGACTTCAATATTCGAAGGATTTTAATTCCCAGTCGAATATCGAGGGTTAATTAACCCTCGATATTCGACCCTTGGTGAATCGGCCCCTAAGTGAAGATGGCCCCACTTGTAACAATTACAATCTTTCCGGTAAAAGATCTTTCAGAGAAAGATTGTTCGTTTCAATACACACGTGTAGAGCTGAATCGTCAGATATACAGGTAGAAACAATAGAATTATACCTTTATCTAATGATTCAGCACTACAGCGGCCGATGTTCCGGTGCTTTCAAAAGCACAAAATCTAAATTTTCCGCCTTATCTGATCTGTGAGCCGACCGATATCCAAGTCTTATGCCAGTATCGGTTGGCTCATCTCCCACCATACAAGCACCGAATATCATACGAAAATTTGTTTAGTACAATAATTTTGGTGGGTGTATGGCCACCTTTATTCTTAAATTACTTATGTGGTAAGTCTGCTTGTTAAGGCATAATTTTCATAGAGAAGAGGGAGTGTCAGATCCACATTTTCCACCCATACATCTATATTTGTTACTTGCCTACTTACTGAATGTTCTTAAGACTTGAAACATTTTCATTCAGAGATGCTAGCTTCACTCGTAGAAGCCAGAATGTCAAGATCAGGAGGGTGGTGTTTATCTAGATAAAATAGACAGGTGTTGAAGAGATAGAAATGTAAACTAAGAAAAGGTCTGTCCAACTAGAACTCCATGGGCTAAAGTTAGTCCTCCGAGGCAGTTTAAGATAAACTGCCAAATGTTTTTTTAGGCATGTTCTATACTAGATGGGAAAGATTGATCATTATCAAGCTATTAGCTAATATCATTCAAAAAATGTAATTTAACAAGAATATTTGATAAAAGGCTACCTTCAATGTGAAGTATGATGCTTCTAATTGTCATATATCTTTTACAACTGAATTCTGAAATCTAGAAATCTAGAAATTTTGGCGCTTCTTGAAAATGTATTTACAGATGTTGGAATCTATCTTTTTTTTTTAAAAAAAAAAAAATCAGGCAATTTTGTATGTAGGAAAATTGCTAAAAATAGAGCAAAATAATCAAAATAGGTAGACAATTTAATAAAACCTGAAAATACCAAAATGTACATTGCAAACATAAGTTGCATAATGGAAAATTGACTTTTTTGTGTTATAAAACAAAATGTAAAATGTGTATTTATTGATATTAATATATTATTAATATTAATAGCTTTGGCTAAATTAAGGGGATTATTTATTGAGGTTTCGTGCTATGTTTTCCATGACAATGCAAGTTTTTGAGGTAATTTTTTTTCGTCAAAACTCACATTTTCAGATCCAAAACTTGTATTTTCGAGATTTATTATACCCCGGAAATCGCTTGAAAATATACCATTTACAGTAAAACCTGTTGAGGTTATGCAGGAGTCGATGGCTGAGGTCCCATGAAGCATTTGAAGATGTTGATAGCCTGCAAGAAGTTTTTTGGAGGGTTTTGACCAAAAACTTGATCAATTTGAGGTTTTTTTGGCCAAAAGCTAAAATCGAAAAATTTATCAAGGGTCGAAGTGAATTCGAGGGAATTTTCAAAGTAAAAAAATTCAAAATTCAAAGTAATTTTTTGGATACTTTGACCATCGAATAGGATACTACTACTTCGAATTCGATTTGAAGTAAAATAGTTTGAATATTCGATAATCGAAGTACTGTCTCTTTAAAAAAACTTCGACTTCAATAGTTCGCCAAATTAAACCTGCCTATGGGACCTTCTAATGCATTTTTCTAAGTTTTTTGTAGTCAAAGTAAAATCGTTAGATCGATCGCTGAAATCGTTCAACTTGTTTGATTCAAACAATTTAATCGTTCAATCAAACGATTTTACTTCGAACGCAGAATGGTCAAATTTGGTAAAAAAAACTTTGACTTTGTTTTTTCGAAGTCGAAGTATAGCCATTCGATGGTCGAATTTCAAAGTATATTTCACTTCGAAATTCGACCTTTGCTAAATCTGCCCCTAAATAAACCCAATAGGCCAGTTTTGCTTCCAAAAAGGATTAATTATATCTTAGTTGGGATCAAGTACAAGGTACTGTTTTATTATAATAGAGAAAAAGGAAATCATTTTTAAAAATGTGAATTATTTTATTAAAATGGAGTTTATGGGAGATGCCCTTTCTGTAATTCGGAGCTTTCTGGATAACAGATTTCCAGAGAATGAAACCCATATCTAAAAAACTCTAAGGGGGTTATTTATCAAAATCTGAATTTATCTCATTATTTTCTGAAATATACTCCGACCAAGGAGCTATTTCTCCTTATTTATCGATACATTTTCCTGAAAAATTCCAGTTCTGGAAGAAACTCAGAAAAATCGTGAAAATAGTCCGAAAATTTGAATCGTAATAATTTTTTGGATTATTGGGTGAAAAAACCATAAACTCTTTGGATTTTTGCACAAAACCCAGAGCATATCAGGATATCTTCGGGACTTCTCCTATTGACGTATATACAACCTCGGCAGGTTTAAGATGCCGAATTTTCGGAATTCAGACTTTTTCCATCCTCTGGGTATAATAAATCAAAAAAATTTCGAACCAGTTGAAAGCAATTTCCTTTTATGAAAGGCTGGGACGAGTGTGCAATAGTAGTAGATCCTGTAGGATATTATCAGGCTTTGAGAACTCACAGTGATGAACACGCAAACTGGACCAAGGAAACTCCAGATGAGATTTAGATTGAGCCAACAACTGCAAGGAACCAAACAGAGACTCTCATCATTTCAAATGACGTGTAAATAGCACACAATGTATTCAATTACAGCTGTCTTTCCTTATTAGGTCTTAAAACCATAAAAACTACAAATTGAGGGTGACTAAAGCATGATATTGGACATCCTCATTAGGTTTTAAGAATACAAGACTCTCATTAGCCTCCTGAAAGTTTGATTCGCAGAAACAAAACATTGTTGACTTCTTGGTGTTCCCTTGGCCTATGGATGAAAGCTTGCACCTTTGTGTTTATTTTTTGGTTCATAGTAAGTTCCATTCCAACATTCTACTGGTTAAATATAATAAAATAAGATATAAGATAATAATATATAAGCTAAGATAATATATAAGCTCAATTAACACATATGTGTAGAGACCTATGTGTCACAGTATATTAGATCATGAAGCTACCTTTTCCCTGTACCATATCCATCAGAACGAACTGCTGCTGAGATGGTGACTATAACTGCAGGAACCCCAAACCCAATGAGACAGGCAGTTGGGAAGTGAGAGCGTCTTGATGTCAAGTAGTTCATTGCATTCAGGTTTCTCACAGTGAGGAAGAGGAGAACACTCTCCAGAGTCATCCAGCAGAAAGCACAGAGGAGAATGTAGTGGAGACAACCAGCAATGATAGAGCAGAGCATCTGTGAGAAAGAGCCAGTGTAAAACGGAGGCATTTGGGATTATGTCATATTATATTTTTTTGGGTAAATCAAAGATTAAGTCATACTGGAAATTATATTTAATAACCCCTCTGCTTCAAAATGTAAGGATATCAGAAGTCACCAAGGAATTCCATGACTATAAAGGCACAAGTTATCAGACGGAATGATACATCTCAGAGAACTCCAGGGTGTTTTCGGATTTCCTTATATTTTACAGGCCTTTCATGGCTGTTGTATACAATATTTCAATAATCTACAACATGGAAATTTCTCAACCTACAACCTTGCAAATTATATATTTTTAAACACAGCATTCCAATGTGAGAACGCAACATTTGTAATGATAATAGCAGATAATACAGAGTGCCCTTAAAATGTTTTTCATGTATGTGCTATTATGCAAACTTCAGGCTTTATTAAATAAAAAAAGTCCAACCAAACTAGAATCCTCGATTGGACCTTATTTATTAAAAAGCATGATTTAATCAGACAAACTTGATAAAATCGAACAAGATCCCAAATCGTATGTCTTTGCCAGAGTTTTTTTCCAGAAAAGCTCAATTTTTTCGGGCCTTTTCCTGAAAAACCCAGATTTCTCATATTTTTTCCCGAAAAATCCTAAATAGTCAAATTTTTGGCCTAATTTCTGCACATACAACAGAAACATTCCAATAGGGTAGGGACCTCTCCCATTGACTTACTGTATATACAACCTCGGCAGGTCTGAGATTTTCAGGATTTTCAGATTCAGACTTTTTCCATCCTCTAAGTATAATAAATCTCTAAAAATCTCAAGGTTTTTTTTCCACTAAAAACTTAGATTTTGTAGTAAAAAAAACTTGAATCTTTGGCATTCAGACTTTAAAAAAATAACCCCCATAGTGTATGGATAGAAGAGCTGAGGTCTGCTGTGCTCCTTTCTGTGTTCTTCATGCAACAAGAAAGCATGCACACAGCTTATAGATGTTGACCAAAACCTGTACAGCACAGGTATATGAGAACACGTCCACCCACAAATGTGTTCATTATGATGTATTGAAAGCTTGAACCTATAATGACTTACTGTGAACTGGGTTTGATGTAGGCCAAACAGAATTAACAGCTGGCCCAAAAAGAGGCATCCGCACAGTGCTATCAACATGGAGGTGTGAGCGCTTTTCAGGGAACGGCACAGGAGGAAAGTGAGAAGAGACAGAAAGAGGCAGAGAAAAGATACACTGAGACCAATTTGTGAAACCAGAAGAAGCCCATGGTCTTCCTGTTCAGAGAAACAACAATAAAGAATATAAGGTAACATATTAATTCAATTCATCATTGCTTCAGACAAAAAATGGTTTACACCATATAATATGTATTATTTGCTAACAGCCATCAAGAAGTACACAGATTTAAAAAATCTAATGTTCGACAAAATTTCCCCCCAAACCTTTATTTTGTTTTCACAAAAAAATATTCCTGTTGAAATCCCAGTGGTGGGTTTTCCAGATTGTTTGTTGAACTCCATATGTTGTCAACAGGGAGAAATACAGAATAAAATAAATGTCTAGTGGCCAAAGCCTGCAAAATGTATTCACCTTTATATCGCAGGGAGCCATGATGACAGCAAAGGTGGAAAGGTGATCGCAGGAGCACACGGTGTGGGAGACATTGGAGAATATGATGCTACAGCCTCTCTGTGACCATCCAATCAGCTCAGGATCCCAGAATACACACATGGATATATGGTAGGGGTCTGGGGCCTCCAAATAAAAAACAGAGCAATATTTTTTACAGGGCAGCAACCTTCTGCATTTCAATTAAAATAGCATTTCTACAAACCTACGCAACAATTAATTTTAACTATCATACATTTCATTACACCTCCCCGTCACACAGTGCCATGTTCCACTACACAAGTAATTCACTAATGGCATTTAATTAATTTTATTTTGAATCGCAAGTCAGTTGTACCTGCTATGCCCTATTGCTTAGAGGAAACCTTAGCACCAGGTTGGCAGTAGATCCATGGTTCTCTAGCATACATGGAAAGCATATAATTTATACAATGCATCAGAGAAGGCTGAATAGGGACATTGAAACTAAGGGGGTTATTTACTAAACAACGAATGCAAAAATCCCAAAAATTCATGATTTTCTTTAATAAAATCGGACTTTTAAAAAAATCATGATACTTTTGGAATTTACCAAACGCCGAGGATGGAAAAGTCAGAATCAGAAAATTCAGCATCTCAGACCTGTCGAGGTTGCATATAAGTCAATGGGAGAAGTCCCAACGATTTTTTGATGTGCGCTGGGTTTCGTGCAATACCCCGAAGTTTTTAGAGTTTTCGGGTAAAAAGCATAAGAAATAGTAGTTTTCGGGTGAAAAATCTGAAAAATATCAGAGTTTTTGGGTGAAAAATAAAAAAAAATAAAAAATATCTTATTTTTTTCCCCGCAAAGCAAATTTTCGGGAAAATGTAATAATAAATAAGCGTAAAAAAACAGAGTGGATTTGATCGGATTTTGTAGCAGAAAATGTTGAGATAAAATTGGACTTTGATAAATAACCCCCTAAGTGCAGGAATGCTTGGAACATGTAGGGGGGCAAGTGATTTTGTGAGAAGAGTTATTGGGTGCCCAATTTTGCAGTCATTCTATCACCTTCTGCTTACTTATTGCTGTTCTCTACCTAAGCAACCTTGTGGGTACTCCATGTAGCGGGATGGGTAATTGGAATGAATAATACTTTATGATGTCATATTATGACAAATGACTAGCATGATGCCATCTTAAAGGGATACTGTCATGGGAAAACATGTTTTTTTCAAAATGCATCAGTTAATAGTGCTGTTCCAGCAGAATTCTGCACTGAAAGACATTTTTCAAAAAAGCAAACAGATTTTTTTATATTCAATTTTGAATTCTGACATGGGGCTAGATATATTGTCAGTTTCCCAGCTACCCCCAGTCATGTGACTTGTGCTCTGATAAACTTCAGTCACTCTTTACTACTGTACTGCAAGTTGGAGTGATATCACCGACCTCCCTTTCACCCCCAGCAGCCTAACAACAGAACAATGGGAAGGTAACCAGATAGCAGCTCCCTAACACAAGATAACAGCTGCCTGGTAGATCTAAGAACAGCACTCAATAGTAAAATCCAGGTCCCACTGAGACACATTCATTTACATTACGTAGGAGAAATAACAGCCTGAAAGAAAATAGTTCCATCCTAAAGTGCAGGCACAAGCCATGACATGACTGGGGCAGCTGGGAAACTGACAATATGTCTAGCCCCATGTCAGTGTCACTGATACTATGTGCTGCAGAAATATATTTCCATAAAGAACACTGTGTGGGGGGAATTAACTGATGCCAAGTTATGTCAGAAGGCAAAAGACAGTGTTAAATGTCAGAACTTTGCACCAATGGGCCACTGTTTGTGGATGCTGCGTCAGCTGATTCTCATTTTGGTAATGTTGCAGTATGGGATTCTAGGTACAAATATTGGCACTGGTTCTTCAACTGACCTGCAGATTATTCAGATAGAAGGTGACTGGGGGTTTTAGGTTTTCCCTCTTTTGGCTTGTGGTACTTCCAGTCACAACTTGTGAATTCACCACCGCAGTGTGGGTTTCTCCAGGATCCTCTGGTCGCTTGAGGAAATTCCCACTTAATCTGGAGTTGAGGTCCTTGTATGAAATAAAGACAGATCCATCTGGAGAAAACGAGAAATGTAAATAACTCTTTGAAGCTTTAAAATATCATTTGGCCTCCCACCTGAGATTAACATCAGACCAGATATGTTGAATTCCTCTGACCTTCAGGTTCAGGCAGGAGATTACATGGCACATTCATGCTGTTGAGTCCCACATTTATGGTTAGGAAAGAACAGTTTTCTTGGGTCACCTTGGTAGCAATTTCTAGGAAAACAAAATAATATTAAATAATAAAGGGAGGAGAGTACTCATAGAACTTGAATGTTGGAGATCATCATACTAAAAATGAACTCAAGGGTGAACAACCTCTTTAAGTCAGTTGTGGCTATTAATGCAAGCTGTTAATGGAACCATGGAATTTCCACAAGGTCCCAGTAATTCCTGGGTTCCCTTAAATCCAAGCACACAGCTATAATTAGAAGCAATTACCAGAGGAATGGTTAACATATACAGTAATATACACAGTTTTTTTTGTACTTAATTAAATAGTGCAGGTGCCAGGGAAACTTTAAGGAAAACTTCATACAAGGTTTTATTTGGTGAGGTTAAACTTATGGTTTCCTGTATAAAAATGTTATAAATCATATTATCTTCTTACCTATCACAGATGTGTTGAAGTTCATATTGCTGGGATTTTTAGAAAATGATTTCAATACTGATGATTCCACAGTCTCTAGGAGCCCATTTACAACAGAACTAACTTCAGAAGAGCTGAAATTGGACCAAGAAGGGTCACTGAGGATTTGAGAGATGGAATTTACACTGCCCTGTAGATAGACGCAGAGGACAATAGCTAAGAAGTCAAGCATATAGTCTAACGATACCTGGTGGGCGGAGGGGACGCCCCACCATCCTCCTTGCTGGGTCGGCCAAGTTCTTTTGTTTAGTCAACCCACCAAAACACACGTGCATTCATATGTGAACATCCTTTAATTCTGCCGGCCGCATCTGACGTCATCACACTTCACGCGATATTAAAATATGTAAAGGCACCTTGTTTTTTCATTGCCCAATGTAGGTCTATTGTTAGATCATTTCTGGGTGTCATTCTAGTTTGATTTACTGTTCCTAGACCCTTGCCTGTCCTTGACCACTCTCTGCTGCCTGAACCAACCATTGACTGGTTATTGACTACTATTGACTATGGATCCTGATTCTGTACTGCGCTGTCTGACTGGTTATTGACCCTGGCTGGTTACATTGACTATGCTTTATTCTAAACCAGTTACTCCTGTCACATATTCCTGTTCCCTTGCCTGCCCAGAACTCTTGCCTTGGTTCTCTCACTTTAAGTTCTGGTGGCATCTGAGTTGCAAAGGGCTCCTCCTGACATGAAAGGCAACTGTTATAGACAGAAGCGTGAGCCGTGCCCAAAACCTTGGCTTCTGTTCTCGGTTTTGGGATACCGAACATGACTGATAGACAATAAGTTACATATAGACATGAGTGGAAGGGACACTAGAGTTGGAGAATAATAAAAAAGAGGAAAGGAATGGCAGAGCAAAGAAATTAACAATTATTGACCACAGTGTGCACATTTGAAAGGCTTCTTAAAATATAAGCTCCATTGATGGACTGATGGAAATACTGTAAATATAATATAACATTAAATTCTGAGCCATCTGTCTCCAAACCAAATTTCCAAAACAAATCACTTACCTTCATGCCTAATGTGGTAGTTTTACAAGAAGATTCCAGAAGGTCAAAAGTCAACCTCTGAAGAAAGCAGCTGGGATCCTGAAATGCATTAAGAATTTCCGATGTTACAAAGATCATACTGTAAAAGACACCTATTATATATTTGTTGGTTTATATATTTATGTAGTTACATGCTGGAACTAACTTTTGGGATCAATGTAATTCAGATGTATAAAATGTGTGATTGTATAGCACACAATAACCAAAGATTTACATGCAAATATCATATAGGTCCTTCATTATGAAGCGTTACAATCGGAAAAGGTTGAGGTTTGAAAATATTGCCAGCTTTGCCTTTTTTAAAACACAGATGTTAAATAAACAACGAATTTCATAAAGACTATGATACTCTTAAGAACTATATAAAGAGCATTCAGTTCAATTGAAGAAACCGCTCATATGAGTGGTGAAATATTTTTAAGAAAACTCAGAGTCCAGTTGCTTTAAAGGGCATGTAAAGGCAAAAAAACAAAATCCCATTTTTACTTTCTTTAATGAAAAATAAACCTATCTCCAATATACTTCAATTAAAAAATGTGTACTGTTTTAAGAAACCTGACTTTATGCAGTGAAATTGCCCCTTCATTTACGGCTGTGGATAGGAATTGCCAGACGGTCCCTAACTGCTGAGCAGGGAAACAATCATACTTATGAACAGCAGGGGGAGCCCCCGCCTTACTTCCCAGCCATGCAGAACTCAAGCAGCTTTGTTTATGATGATCCCTAAGCAGCCCAGACCACACTGAGCATGTGCACAGTCTTAGTCTTGCAAAGATGTATAACAAAGTTACAAGATGGTGACCCCCTGTAGCCAACTTTGAAAGCATAAATTATTTGTTTGATTAGGCTTGTGGTGCAGTAAGTTCATGTTTATATTTAGTATACAAAATACAGCATTTCTAGCCTTATTCTATTTTAGACTTTACATGCCCTTTAAGTAATTTACAACATTTCTGAAGACCTGCATGTTGAATATTATTACTGTTATACTTAAAGGAGAACTAAAACCTAACTAAAGAAGTAGGCTAGAAATGTTGTTTTAAGTTACATTAAAGCTGCAGATGTCCTTGGCTGTGGGATACATTTATTGGGGACCAGTGGCATCTAGGCCACATGACTTAGCATCATTTCTCAGAGAAGAAAGAGTAGATCAGGGATGTAAATTGATAGTCAAGCAAGTCTAAGAGACGGAGAAAAGATATATTTAAACAGATTTAAAAAGGCTGCAGAGCATGGGAAATATCCAGAAATCAGGTTATAATAATTATTATCAATGGGATTTGAATTAAAAAAAAATTTGTGTTGAGCAAAAAAACTTTGTGAAACTGTGCTAAAAGTTGACTATGTGTTCTGACTAGGGATGCACCGAATCCACTATTTTGGATTCAGCCGAATGCCCGAATCCTTTGTGAAAGATTCGGCCGAATACCGAACCGAATCCGAACCCTAATTTGCATATGCAAATTAGGGGTGGAAAGGGGAAAAATGTACTTCCTTGTTTTGTGGCAAAAAGTCACGTTATTTCCCTCCCCACCACAAATTTGCATATGCAAATTAGGATTCGAATTCGGTTCGGCCGGGCAGAAGGATTTGGCCGAATCCTGCTGAAAAAGGCCGAATCCCGAACCGAATCCTGGATTCAGTGCATCCCTAGTACTGACTCTCCAGATTAAAAAAAACACAGTCTGTTTTGCCAGAGAAAAACATGGAATTTATTATTATTCACCCCTCACCTTCCACATCAACAATGGCATGGGAGCTCTACCCTATCTATCTAAAGGAGCTGTCCGGAAGATATTGGCAACACAATAGCATTTTTTCCCATAAAAAAAAAAACAGCTGTAATATAGTGAAAGGAAGCTTCTCTAACAAGATGGGCAATGTATAAACTATTGCAGACCTGAAAATGCCTTGAATGAAATTTCCCCTTCCCATTGATGCCAAAGCATTTCATCACAAGTTCACTCATCACCAATTGAGTGTCCATATTTTGGCTGTGATAACGAATTGAACTGCTATAAACAGTCTGAACAAGTTCATTATTTTGGTACAGAGACAGGAGAAATATCATAAACAAACATTTGCCTTTCTAAATTCACACAGATTTTTTTTTTTTTATTGCAGTTAGTTAGATACTCACCCTTTCATTACAATAATTTAGAGTTTCGTTTGGCTCTTGCAAAGACTCACATAAACTTTCAAATGCTGGGAAAACAAAGAAACAAAGAAAACAAAGAAAAATACATCTGATATATAGGATTTCTTTACTTGTATTAAATACATTTACTACTGGTTTGTTTTCTCTGTGAATTACTAGTGCAGGGGATGGATAAATGGGTTACTAGAGATTGTGCCCAAAGGGGACCCTTAGTCCAAGTGAAATAGTAATGCCCCATTTTCTGGGTCACAGGGTTGCTGCTAGGTGGTGCTGTGCTATAATATAAATGCCTGAGCTATGTGGCCTCAAGAAGGAGTCTGCATAGGATTCTGCCAGAGGCTTTTGCCTGCCCTCTCCTACGTAGATTTGAGACTCCTGTGGTCATCCTTAGCCAGGGCTAGTAAGGAATAACTAGATCCTGTAATAGTCTCCCTATGAGAGACAGCCAGGACTAGGCTACCTATACAGAGCAGCTTTGGCTCCACCAAGGAGTTATAGAAAGTATTAGATTCCAAAGGCATTTTTTGCCTAGACAGGGAAGACAGGGAGACAGGGCAACAGAGACTTAGATATATCTGGGTTTCCCATAAGTAATGTCCCCAGAGGAAACAGAGAAACTCTGGTTAGACTGATCATCAGCATTGTATTGACTATTACACCATGGTTGTCTTCTGTATAGTGATAATTTCCCATGTGGATATGTTCTAATAAACCATTTTAGTTATTGTTGGAAATTTGAGTTAAATACATGTGCCCCTTTGGATCTCAACTCTAGATGGGAAACCTCTTATATTATTTGATGTGTATTTGTATTTCACATTATATGAGCCTTGGTTTTTGTTTGATTCTTAGGGGATAACTGATATTTATGGTTGGATATGTTATATGACTTATTCATTGAATAACTGTATTCGTATATTTTGTATATATGCATTTCTATATATTTCCTTTTTCCCCTATGTTTCTCATTTTTCAAATGTTTTTATTATAATATGTGTATTTCACATGATATGAGATTCCGCATATTGCTTTTTTATACTTTTGTCCAGTAGATGGCGCTATTATCAAGTGTAAAAATGAAAGTCTCAATGTCATCTCATTTAGCCTATTTAAGGGATGTTCACGAAATGCGTCCATACAGCCACCTGTTTTTTAATGTTATAATAAACAGGGTTTTTTACATTATGAGGCAGTGTGCCCTCACATTTTTAGTCTAGGTGTTTGAAAACACTTTTCTGATTGTTTGCTAGACATGAGCAAATTGTGTGGCTTTAATTACAGAACCATAAAAGGAGATAGTAGGTTTGATTTTACCTTCCAATATACTTTAATTAAAAAAAGTGTACCGTTTTTATAAGAAACCTGACTGTATGCAGTGAAATTCTCCCTTCATTTACAGCTGTGGATAGGAATTGTCAGACGGTCCCTAACTGCTGAGCAGGGAAACAATCATACTTATGAACAGTAGGGGGAGCCCCCGCCTTACTTCCCAGCCATGCAGAACTCAAGCATTTATGACGATCCCTAAGCAGCCCAGACCACACTGAGCATGTGCACAGTCTTAGTCTTGCAAAGATGTATAACAAAGTTACAAGATGGTGACCCCCTGTAGCCAACTTTGAAAGCATAAATCATTTGTTTGATTAGGCATGTGGTGCAGTAAGTTCCTGTTTATATTTAGTGTACAAAATACAGCATTTCTAGCCTTATTCTATTTAAGACTTTACATGCCCTTTAAGGGAAGCAGACCCTGTAGCTGCAGGGGGGCCCAGGAGGTATAGGGGGCCCAAAAGGCCCTAATTAATGAGCCATTTAAATATATATTGATTAAACAGGACAACCTCTGGATATGCTGGGGGCCCTAAAATTAATATGCTGTGGGGCCCAGTAAAATATAGTTAAGCCACTGCCTATGCCAACAGCTATAAGACTAGTGGTGTACACTCACATTTACACCTACCTGCACAACTTTCATTTTGATAGATATATTGTTTTCTGTATATTGAACCTTCAAATCCTGAATCACAGTAGCAGTGACTGTAGGAAGAATGACAGTAGGAATTTGCAGGACAGTCAGATTCTCTGTTACAAATGATGACATCTAAATCTGGGGAAAGTATGTAAAAAAAAACCTCGAGATTAGTATGATTAGCATTAGATATGTGGCTACATACTTCCCAACATTTTGGAAATAAAAAAGGGACAAAAAATTTGCAGAGCGTAGCACGGCAATTTTTTTGGACCACGCCTATTTTTTGTGACCACCCCTTAATCACCATGTTCATTTTACAAAATTTTACAAACTTTGAACATATTTCTGTGTTTTTTTTTCAGTGACAACAGTTTTGCTAGTGAAGGTGAATTGCCCTTTAAGCTGTGAGTCTAATATGTCCCAAGGGACCTCCTTATCTAAATTGTTACAATTACTTATTTGCTTATCTCAAAATCATTACAAAAGTATCTTATCTGAACCTCCTGGTTGTTCTGTGCTCTCTGCCAAAAGCCAATTAAGTTAGAAACATTTTTTCTTTTTTTAATATTTTTTTTTCAAGTTTTTTTTATGTTGGTAGTAACTGGCAGAAACTAGAAGTGTGTGTGTGTTATTCAATCTAAAATAATGAAGTGCTATTGTTAATTGTAGCTCACCTTGAGCTCCAGTGAAGATATCTAATGCACAGACAGCTGAAGAAAAAATACACACAGTATTACCATGCTGAAAGTATAACATTGATATATTGTGTATGTAATGGTGCTACCTGAATGTCAAGCTTAAAGGAAAAGTAACACCAAAAAATTAAAGTGTTTTAAAGTAATGAAAATATCATGTAGTGTTGCCCTGCACTGGTAAAATGAATGTGTTTGCTTCAGAAACACTATTATAGTTCATATGAACGAGCTGCTGTGTAGCAATGGCAGAAATTGAAAAGAGGCTATATGGCACAGGATAAATAGTTGATAACAGATAACACCGTCATGTTCTAGAGAGCTTATCTGCTTTGTAACCTGAGCCTTTTCTCCTTTGAATGGCTGCCCCCATTGCTACACAGCAGCTTGTTTATATAAACAATAGTAGTGTTTCTGAAGCAAACACATCAATTTTACCAGTGCAGGGCAACACTACATTATATTTTTATTACTTTAAAACACTTTGTTTTTTGATGTTACTATTCCTTTAAGGAAGGGGAGCCTTGACAAGGCTAGGAGGGAAGGGAGGCAAAGGGTTCAGCCTAGGGTTATTGATGAGAAGGGAGAAGGAACACCTTAGGTCAGTGATCGCCAACCAGTAGCTCGTGAGCAACATGTTGCTCTCCAACCCCTTGGATGTTGCTACTAGTGACCTCAAAGCAGGTGCTTATTTTTTAAATTTCTGGCTTGGAGGTAAGTTTTCATTGCATAAAATCCATGTGCACTGCCAAACAGAGCATCAATGTAGGTTGACAATCCACAAGGGGTTACCAAATGGCCAATCACAGACCTCATTTGACACCCCAAGAACATTTTTCATGTTAGTGTTGCTCCCCAACTCTTTTTACTTCTGATTGTTGCTCACGGGTTCAAAAGGTTGGGGATCCCTGCCTTTGTTGTCAAGGAGGTTACAGCTAGAAAGCGGATCCAGATCTGGTGTAGCAGATCATGGTAAGAACATCCTTCTCATCCTAACATGATGTTGGTGGAGTGAGTTTGTAGTGCTAGGTGATGGTTAGGCATTCATCTGGTTAGTTACTGGTTTTGTCCCAGCTGTTACGTGGTGAGGAATGCCTACAAGACTGGGAAGTGGCTAGTATCCCTTGTCATAAAATAGTTCAGTTCAACCTCCTTGGGTAATAATCCCAGGAGGGAGGTGAGGGTTTCACCTGAGGTCTACCATACATTCACTTCACCTCCTTAGCTCATTGGAGCTTGGTGGCTGGCATAGCAGGTGCCCATTCACTGCACTGGAGTAGGAAAGAATTCCTGAGTTGTATTATTTCTCAGTCTGTGATCTTCCAGTTTGTTGACTACTGTGTTGAAAACAATATACGATATAAGAGTATACCCCCTTTATAACATTAGTCTTATGAAGAGGGCTTGTGCTGAACATACTTTTTGCCTATTGTTTTAATTAGGAAATATCTACGTTTTTTGTAACTGTAATACTTTTAGGTGCTTCACTATACTCTGCCAAGTGCACTTACCTATCAGCAACCATCCAACCTGGGTCCTCATCCTGATACGTCTCTGCATTAAGTTGGTCCATTACACAAAGACACAATGAGAGAAAATTAGGGCAGTGTCACAAGGAAAACACTAGTGGAATCAGTGTGATCCTTCCCCTGTATAATCAAATCAACAACTTTATAGAGTGGAATTAATTTATGAACAACCCATGGTAACCAGTCAGACATCTGTCACAAATAATCTCTATGGTTACACAATAACTTTCAATGGGTACATTAACGCTAAGCCCAAGAATATATAGACACAAATGTCTATATTTGTGTCTCTGACGTGTTAGTCTAAATTCTGTCAATATTCTATAGTAAAGTTTTCAATAAAAAAACCCTGAGCCACACCAAAGACTACCTAAGACCCCATTCCAAATGCAGAGCTGCATAGCACAAGTGGCAGTCACTATTCTTGGTTGCATCACATTCAGTTTCAGGATCCCTCTCGCAATTCCCCAAATAGGAGGATGCTCAGTAGGATTTTTCAGCCGGAAAAAGGTAGGACAATAAAAACAAACATCTGATTGGTTGTCATTAGTGATGAGCACAATTTTTCGAGAGGTTTTGCTGTGAAGAAAAAAACACCCATGGGCTCCAATGTATTGTGCAAAAAAATCCCAAATAGGCGTGAGACAAAAGTTGCATTGTCACAGCGAAATTTGCAAATTTTTTGCAGTTTCACTAATTGTTGGCGAGGCAAAACTGGACAGATTCACTCATCATTAGAACTAAGCACTCAGAGTGCTTAATTTTCTGAAGTCGCCCGAAGTTTCCTCGTGAGGCAACTTCGGAAAACGAAACGCACTGATAGCCATCCTGCCGGCGTTTTACATTCTAGCCGGCTGGAGGCAGTTCGGTGAGATTCGATGCCCCGAAGAAGAAGAGATTTGTTGCTGAGCGGCTAATCTGCCTGAATCTGAGCGTGTGAACCTGCCCTTAGGGGGGGACTATGACAACCCAGATAACCATAACTTCCTTCCCTACCTGAGTCTTCATCCTGAAACAGCTCGGCAGCAGATCAGTTCATCAGAAAGACAGAGTGAGACAAATAAAGAAGTGGCACACTCATAAACCTAGCATGATAAGAACAATATATAGCTCCTCCTCTGTATAACAAAGCAGCAACCTAATAGGCTTTATAGGTCTAATGAGTAATATGGACATAGATCTTACAGGAAGAAAGAGACACAAAGGAAACCGTGGACTTCATGTCTCAGTTGATTCCTGCTATGCCTGGCGTCTATGGAACAGAAATAATGGGAGAAATCCACACAAACACACTGTATAATATCAGTATATGGGACACTTAAAGGATTAGTATTTTAAAGGGGGACTGTCACCCTAAGAAATAATTCCAAATTATTTTCTATTGTGTTTGTTAAGCAAAAATACTATATAAATGATTGAAATCCCTTCATTTTTGGTATTCCCAACAGCAGCTAGCAGACAGGCACCATTTTGTGAACACTTGTCATTAAAGGGATTCTGTCATGATTTTTGTGATGGAGTTTTTATTTATTCAAATTATACTGTTTACACTGCAAATAACTCACTCTACAATATAAAATTTAATTCCTGCACCAGCAAGTGTATTTTTTTAGTTGTAATATTGGTGTGTAGGTGCATCTCAGGTCATTTTGCCTGGTCATTTGAAGCAACGTAGGTGGCTCTTCACAGGAGGACAGTGAGGTTGTGGATTTTTTGGACAGACCTAATATCAAAGGCTATTGTGATACTAAACTCTATAGTTAGTATAGATATGGGTATATATAGTTTATGTGAAAGTAGCAAGGGGTGTGTGTGTATGGATGCTGGGTTTTCATTTGGAGGGGTTGAACTTGATGGACTTGTCTTTTTGCAACCTGATTTAACTATGTACTATGTGCTTTCAGAAAGAGCCAGCATTTTAGGATGGAACTGCTTTCTGGCAGGCTGATGTTTCTCCTACTCAATGTAACTGAATGTGTCGCAGTGGGACCTGGATTTTACTATTGAGTGTTGTTCTTAGATCTACCAGGCAGCTGTTATCTTGTGTTAGGGAGCTGCTATCTGGTTACCTTCCCATTGTTCTATTGTTAGGCTGTTGGGGGGTAAAGGGAGGGGGTTGATATCACTACAACTTGCAGTGCAGCAGTAAAGAGTGACTGAAGTTTATCAGAGCACAAGTCACATGACTGGGGGCAGCTGGAAAACTGATATATGAGCAAAAAGAGCTCCCTTTGCTTCCTTCCTCTTTTAACCCCTCGTGTCTCCACCCACCCCAATAGTAAAAATAACCCAGGAACTACAACCCCCATAATCCTTAATATCCTCTTCTGGTTCCCTCATTCCTCACCCTGTCATTTCCAGTTCCTGGCTCACTCCCCCGAGCATTCTACTATTAACTGATACGTTTTGAAAAAAACATGTTTTCCCCTTGATAGTATCTTACCTGAATGTTGACCAACTTATAAGGGAAAATGATTCTTGGGTTCTCCTTAGTAGGGGATGTAATATCAGGGATAGGCACACTGGACAGGGATTTTCAGCTCATTATTAGTTTTTTTAAGGGACCTATCACCCAGACATAAAATGATGTATAATAAAATTAATTTTCAAATTTATTATGAAACCCAAATTATTTTTTAAATAAAGCATCCATACCTGCTATAAAGGTATTTAAAAATCTCAGTTGTCAATCAAATATTGTCTACTCCATCTATGTCTCAAAGAGGTGGGGCAGGCAATTACTTTCACTTTCCACACCTCCTTCCTCCCTCCTCACTGCCTATAACTGTGGGTTAAAGTAGAAGAAAAGGCATTGTGCACAGGCCCGGATTTGCGGCAAGGCCGCATAGGCCCGGGCCTAGGGCGGCAAAGAAATAGGGGCGGCATGCCGCCCAGCCGCCGTTCAACTGCACCAGCTGCGCCGGCGTTTTTTCGCCGGCGCGCTGGGAAGGCGGGCACTAGGACCGCACAGCCGCCTGGTCGGACCGCGCGGCCTAGGGGCGCCCAGAAGTTAAATCCGGCGCTGATTGTGCACTTGGGGATACCAAATGTTAGGCACCCCCAAGTGATTGTATTGACTTACCTGAAACCCCGGACAAGTGCTCCTATCAGCAGAAAACTGCACCGGCCCGGGGTTATACCAGTGAGCACCATGGGGCGATCCTCTTCTGTCTTCTTCTTTCAGCTGAACTTTAACTAAAAAGTTGACTATTTCATTCAACTGCGCATGCATTTGCCCTGGGAAATCTGAAGAAAGAAGAAGAAAGGAAGCACAGCCAAGTCATAACACAATACAATGGGAAGGGAGGAAACAACAGCTGTCTCGAAGCAGTTCCTTCCGGCACATCAGATCAGGCACCATGTACTGAGATGGCTGCCTCCACATTAATATTACATCTAAAAAAAATACATTTGTTGGTTCAAGAATACCATTTCAAATAGTAGAGTGAATTATTTGCAATGCATAAAGTGTAATTTCGAAATAAAAAGTAAACCATAAAAATCATGACAGAATCCCTTTAAACAAGAAAATGTGGAAAATGGGAGGAATCTTAATTGTTTTAAGACGTTGTAGACAATTAATCTGTTTATTTCAAAAACTTCAGCCCCAATTTAACTAAAGGAAAGTGTAGGAATAGGTTTTCCGTTGATAAACTTTACTCTTGTTTTTCTAAACAAGAGAAAGTCATTTATGGTGGCCTGTTATTTGTTTCTGATATTGCTGTGTTTTTTTTATAACATTTGTACAGGTATGGGACGTGTTATCAGAATGCTTGGGACCTTGGTTTTCCAGATAATGGATCTTTCCATAATTTGGATCTGCATACCTTAAGTCTACTAGAAAATCATGTAAATATTAAATAAACCCAATATTTGGTTTTGCTTCCAATAAGGATTAATTTTATCTGAGTTGGGATCAAATACATGCTTCTGTTTTATTATTACAGAAAAATGGACATCATTTTTAAAAATTTGGATTATTTGGATAAAATGGAGTCTATGGGAGATGCCTTTAAGTAATTTGGAACTTTCTGGATATTGGGTTTCTGGATAATGGATCCCATGCCTGTACAAGAATTTGATGATTTTGTAATATCTATATCTGTAATTTCTGTATATGTTTCCCCACTTTAATTATTTTTGGCGCCAGCCATGGATCCGCTGCAAAATTCTGCATTTTGCCATCTCCAAATTTTTTTGCAAAATTGTGGCAAAAATTTACCACTGAAAAATTTGCTGCAACGAAAAAAGTCGCCGCTAAAAATGTTGCTTTAACAAAAAACACCCATTGACTTTAATGCATTTGGACGAAAAAGTCGCCATAAGAAAAAATGACCAATGACTTTAATGAATATAGGGACCTTGAGATTTAGGTATGTTTTACTCAGGCAGTTGCCCTTATATTTGGCCACCTAAAGTGGTCCTCTTGGTTCTTTAATTAACCCAGACAGCTATGTCCCTTTTCCTGGGTCCATATTATTTCAAGGTTTGCCCACTAGGTGGCAGCATGTAAAAGTATAAAGGGGTGTAGTCTTATGTGCTCAAAGTCTTTCCTGGGACCTCACCTCTCTGTGAGGTTGATACAGGCCCAGCTGTTTAAGTTTACATTAGGCCAGAGAGTGATAGTCAGATTTGAGTCACTCTAGGAGCGAGAGGAAAGCTCAGGGAATTTAGCGAGCAGCTTTCACTTCAACGAGGAGAAATAGTGGGGTTAGGGACCCCATGATTTGTAAGCCACTAGCTCAGGGACATCAGTGGGTGAGTTGAGGACCAGCAAGGAATGTAGAATTTCGCTGTGAATTCATGGCTGCCAAAAAAACACTCATCACTAATGGGAAACTGTGCCAATTAAAAAAAAAACCTACATTTATAATCATATGTACTGTTTCTTCAGCTGCACAAATAACAAAGTATGACATTTTTGTAAGGTGATCCACAAACACTAGAACCTGTGCATGGATTGGGGTAACTCCTTAATAAAATCCATAGCCACTGAACTCCATGATGATTTAAGAGAACCAGTGGTGCAGGCCAATATGCGTCTAATTTTGCAGCATTGTTACTGTACACACAAGGCCTAGTCCCCACCACCACTATCTAAGCACTAACAAAAACTGTGCGGTAGGGAAAATGAGAAAGGTGCAAATCTGATTTGTAGTGGTAACCATTAAACTTAGCCACTCAAATCATCAATCCTCTTCCATCAAACACTAACAAATTGCCCTAGACCTGAAATTTGTGATTGAGTTTTTTTAAGTCAGATTAATGGAGCACCAGCATCTGCTTTCCATTTCCACATTTACCTGGGGCACAAATGTAGTATGACTTAAAGTCAGCTGGAAGGTACAGGGTCCAATGCAGGTCATGTTGGTTTGCACCTGACAAATGATGAGGCACATTATGATAACTAAATGGACCTCCATACTCCACAGATTTCATGACCAGTTTCTTCTCATTATGACACCTAGAAGAAGAAGATGATATACTATCTGTATTTGCCAGCCAAGGCAAGCAATTTTGCAGCTCCAATTCGTATACAATAGTGAATAGAAGTATGATGAAATAATCTATTTATATTTTAATTTTTATTCAGCGCAATATTCAAAGCAAAATGAAGAGGAGCAAGAAATCATTTTATCATTAACATGTCCCCTTTTAAAATGAGATAAGTTGTTATGTGCAACAATCCTTGGTAAGTACAAATTTCCTCTTTGTCAACAGTGATTAAAGATGTGTAGTAATCTAAATGCATTACAACTCTGCACAGAATGGGGAAGAAAGTAATTTATGTAGGGGGAACAAATTTATTGAGAAAATAAAGAGGGAAGTCAGTGCTAAGATTATAATTAAAGATTAAGGCTTGCCCATGTTCCCATCATTTGCAAATAACCCCTCAGAAGTTTGCTTTCAAACTGATGACCATGAAATTGACCATGAGTTGTGATTTTTATTACTTTAATCTATTTTATTGAAACTGAGAATGTTTAAAGTCACTGGGGCCCGTTTATAAACTTCGCGCAGGGCAGATTGGTTTGCACAGTGAATATATTTGTCCTGCACATGGTCACATTTATAAAACTGAATAAGAGTGTGCAAACAGAATTGCAGATTTTTTTTCACACTGCGAATGTCTATAAGAGCTTTTAAAATATGGCAAAAATTGCGAATATTATGTGCACACTTTGTGCTTGAATTACGCAACAACTTTGATGGCGGAGAGAATATTCGCAAAACAGTTTTGCAAATTGTGAATTTAAGTTACTGTCAACACTATTTTTGTGCACAACAACCTCGCACAGTGGGTGACCTGTCTCCTTTGTGAAAATTTGCGAAAATGTATTCTCAATGCGAATTTGCAAAAACCAGAAAGACAGGCACAGCAGTGCAATATTTTAGCATTCAGGAAAAAACATGGACATTACAACGATTTGCGTATAAATATGCGCTGCTCAAACTTTATAAATTACCCCACTGTTTTCTAATGTTAAGTTCAAATAATTTTAATCCTGGATAAGGAGATTTTTTTACCCGAAAAATATTTTTCTCGTAGGCCTGTACTGTCAGTGCGGGATGACTGGGGTTAAATTGCTCCTCTCTGGAGGCAGGACAAACTATTGAATCTTGAGTCTCCTCCTTCCTGGATCTCAACCTTCTCCTGCAGGTGGAGATGGTTAAAGGACCCGTAACATAAAAAATGTTTTTTAAAAAATGTATTTCTTTTTAACGAAAAAAAAAAAACACCAAGACACTTTTAAATCGCAAAGCTTTTATTAAGAAATTACTTACTGATTCTCTGCATGTGCTCCTCTTCAGAAACGGCGTCAGGGTGACGATCCATTGTGCGGCGCTTGATTTCTCCTCCCTGCTTTCTATAGGAGATAGCCAGGGAGAAAAAATCGAGCCCTGCACGATGGATCGTCGCCCTGTTGCCATTTCTGAAGAGGATACAGAGAATCAGTAAGTCATTTCTTAATAAAAGCTTTGCAATTTAAAAGTTAAAACTGTCTTGGTGGTTTTTTTTTTTCATTAAAAAGAAATGTTTTTATGTTTCTGGTCCTTTAACTAACTGACCTGACAGTGGATGAGCAGCAAAAAATGACTGAGCACCCTACCCATTGGGCAAGATGATTCACTGACAGTACAGGCCTATGAAAAAAAGATTTTGTCCTTTTCTCCAAAAGAACACAACTGACTGGGAATGTCCCAGAGTCATCTGTAAAAAAAGGGGTGGTAAGTAAAATGGCTCTGGAACTATTAACAACTGCTAGGAACTAATTTAACTGATCTCTACTAAATAGCAGGAACTAACTGGCGCCACTGCTGCTTGCGGCACCTTCCTGCCGAAAACCCCATCTGACGAGGCAGGAACATCTAGCTTATAGAATTTGGAGAAGGTATGTAAGGAACTCCAAGTTGGTGCCCTGCAGATAATGTCTGGAGATGCTGAATTCTGTAGAGCTAATGATGTTCTGACTTTCCTGGTGGAATGAGGTGTGACTGTCAGCGGTGGGTGCTTTCCCACTGAAGAATAAGAATGTAAAATGGTGGACACTAACCATCTAGCTAGGGTAGTCTTAGATGCTGACGGGCCAGGTTTGTTTTGCCCATAAAGCACTAACATGGTACAACCTATTTTTCAGCTCAATAACTGCCTTCCTGGACTAGTATCAGTAGAACACGGGTTACACTTGACTCTCTCACCAAGAGTGGGCCATCACAAAGTGGAAGAGGAGGGCAACTACACCTCTCCTGCTGCTATACAGAAAAATAAAGACAGAGGGCACCAGAGATTCTTGCAAACAACAAAACAGAAAGTGCTTATTGAACATCCACAGCACATTTTCTCCAAGGCAGATGGCAAAAGCAACCAGAGCGTAACACAGGCTGACACCATGCAGAAAACAACCAGGCAACGCTTCGGGCTTACTCTTGCCCTTTTTCAAGGCTTAAAAATGGGCAAGAGTAAGCCCGAAATGTCCCCTGTGACAGAAAGGCCCCTTTGCCCCCTGTGATAACCGAGATGATTTGTTTAAGTTCTGTACCAAACAACTAGTAGACTTTAAGGAGGTAAGCTTATTCTTAGAGCCAACCTCTCCTGAGCAGTTGTGTAGCCATAATGCTCTGTGAGCTGCTGCTTATGCCCTGGCTGCAAACCTGACTATGTCTTCCTCAACTAAATGGTGCCATCACGAGTGCGGAAGATTAAGATGGCCACCATGAAATGAAAATGCTGCTTCTTGAATGCGTATTTCTGCTGGGTCTGCCTGATTGCTAATGGTCATTCGTGCTAGCCCCTGTCCTATGTCAGGAAGGCTCAGCCTTTTAAAATTGAATGGAGGGAGCACTGAACCCTTCCTACTAGGTGCCAGAACCCATGCAAGGGGGGTCTGCCTTAGAGCTCAACCACCTTATGCCAAGTAGGAGCAATCTCTGTGGGTCTGGACCCGCATGTAGATAGGACAGTTATGTCAGAGCTTGTCAGAACAGGGTTCATAATTAGTGATATGTGAAATTTTTCACAAAGTTTTGCTGCGAAAATAAAAGCCATAAACTCCAATGGGTGAAAAAAATGGTTGCTTCTTTATCTTATTTTATCAGGAGAAGGAGAATATGCTGCCGAATATGCAGGACAAACTAAAAAACTGAAGGAGGTGGAGATCCAGGAAGGAAAAGACTCAAATCAATAGTTTGTCCTGCCTCTGGAGAGGAACAAGTTAACTCCAGTTGTCCTGCACTGATAGGTTGGGCTGTACAAAGAAAGTTTGTTAAAGGGAAAGTCAACCTCAAAAGAAAACCTTGCCTAATACAAGAAAACATAATTCTAAGCAACTTTGCAATATACTTTCATTAAAATTGGTTTTCAGGTTATTTGTACCTGTATTCCTATTTAAAGCAGTGTTTGCCCTGGTGCCTCAGACTGTTGATACAATGTAAGACAAAACAGCTGATTAACAGACCTCTCTTTGCTAGTGAACTTAAGCTCCCCATAGACGCGACGATTCTTCTTGCCGAACGACTGATTTTTCGGCCGACATCTGTCAGGAAATTGATCGGCCAGGTCAAAAAATCTTTGTCGGTCCCAGTGCAATCTATCTATGTTTGCAGGGCCAAGCAGGCAGCTCCCCTTTGTTTTCCTGGCAAATTGGTCTTTTTAGTTGATGCTCAATTCCTACGATCATTCCGAGAAAATTGTGTTCTCACAACGAGGATTGGATCTTTTAAAAATCTCAACATCTATGGCCAGCTTAAGACTTTTGCAACATTGTTTATAAAGTAACAACAAGGATTTAAGTTAAGTATACTTTCACTACCAATTGTTTTTACAAATAACTTTAAAAGCACTGAACATTTTTAATAAACGTATATAGGAAAGTTGCTTAGAATTATATTTTCTTTCAGTAGGCACAATTTTATTTTGGGGTTGACTTGCCCTTTAATTAGCTTGTTTAGTAAAAATGAATATGTCCTTCAGAATATTGACATGTGTGTCAGGCCCGGACTGGCAATTTGTGTGTTCTGGCAAATGCCAGAGGGGCTGCTGTATGGTTCCATAGAAAAGTTGTCACAGTTGAGTGGAAGAGAGCAGCACAACACCAATATAATGCAGGTGGGGAGCATCCCCATTTATTTTCACCACCAAAAAATCAACGTTTCGGGGGGGTTTTCACCCACCCTTCATCAGGATATATCTTGATACCACTCCATAGAAAAGTTACCATATAGTGGGCTGGTAGGAGGCTGCTGGGCTGGTAGGGGCTGTTTGGGCCTTAGTGTACTTGGAATGACAGGGCATATTTTGACTCCCAGGCCTGACGTGTGTTGTTTTCTTTGCCCTAGAGAGGGCACTGTATTTGAGGACAATGTCAAAATAGGTGAGGTATATTCCCTGGGGCAACACATCTCCAGCGAACTTGTGGCATCTATGAGAATTATCTATGCAGCCTTACTAAGGTAAGATGCCAAACCAAACAAAATATTTTATATTTTCTTTTTGTTTTTTGTTTAGTACAAGTTACTTCTCGCCTTGTATCCTTCCAAATATCATCCTTGCAATTTCCTTTCCAACTACAGTATATCTTCTCATTTCAGCATGTATAAATGTTTATAATAATAGTTACATAATTAAGTTGGGTTGAAAAAAGACCAAAGTCCATGAAGCTCAACCCATCCAGATGAAACCTAGTGCACTATAGCCTATAATTATTATGCTTGTTCAATAAATCATCCAAACCTATCTGCTCCTCTAGAAAGAGTGCTGCCATTTTTAGGCAGCACTTGAGATAAAGTGCATTTTGCAAGTCTTTGCTCTCCAAAAAGGTAAATTATTAGACCTGGTGGTATAGTGGTTAGGATTCGGCGCGCTCACAGGTGCGGCCTGTGTTTGATTCCTGGTCAGGGAAGGAGCTTTCTCATTTCAGTGAAAGAAATTAATTTGTATATACAGTATATATATATATGCACAAAGGGACTTCACCTCCAGTTTGAATAGCCCACTGATGTTACTATACAATTTCATGACTTAGATGTTGTATACAAAATTAAAAGGCAATATTTATTTCTCAGCATTCTATACTATATTTAAAAACAAGCTCTGGCTCGAAATAGAGAGGATTTCCAGAGAAGTATTATTCAAAGGGGAACATCCGAAAATCAGGACATAAATAGACTTGTTTTAACATTCAATGAAAACAATAGGGAAATTTCGATCTATTATCTACAAAAACTGGGACATTTTGTCCAAGGATCCTGCTTTAAGTCAATTGGTTTCCCCCGTCCACTTTTCTGCTATAAAAGAAATGTCAGAATTGGGGATCTCCTTAACCATAGCCATTACCAAAAAGTTTCACAAACAACATGTTGTAAAACATCAGGCAGTTTCAGATGTGGAGCTTGTGAGCAATGTCATTGTAACGGTTGGCACCCTAAAACTAGAACCGATGCCAAGCAGCCGCCTTTGGCCTCGGGAGGAGCCCTCAGCTACTCAGATGCCGCAAGGTCTAATAACGAGAGGTGCAAGGCGAGGGGTTCTAGACAGGCAGAGGGGCACAACAGTTGGCAAAGTCTTTGGGCAGAAGGTTGTGGTATAAGGCGTTAGGCAATAGAGTAGTCAGATCAGGCCGGGTTGGGGCAGGCAGAGAATAAACGTAGTCAGGCAGGCAAGGGTTAAACCAAGAAGTCAATCAGAAGGGGTAAGCAGAATTGAAGTTGGTAATCAGGCAGCGGTCAGGATACAGATGTAAGAAATTGCCATCTTGATTTTATTATTTACTATGAAAGCTGTTGTTCAGGGAACTTACATGAAGCCCTGATTATCATAACAAAGGTTTTCCTGTGATTACTAAGGCCTATGTCTGCTTTGGGGACCATAAAACTGATTGTGTATGTGAGAAAACTTGCTCAACAGGATGTAGGCAAGTTGGGGGTTTATCACAACATCTTGGCAGTTGGGAGGGTTTCTGTGGGGGCAGGTGAAAACCCAGGATAAAAGAACACTAGACAACATGTGAAGGGAGCTGGGCAGCTGAGGGAGCTGGGCAGCTGAGAGGAGGCAGCTAGAGAGCTGGAGAAGACAGAGGAGCCTGGGACAAGACATGTGAGGAATGAAGACCAGAGGGGAAGGCAGAGATGAAGCCAAACTCTATTCCCCTGCCTTTTTGGTAACAACAATGTAGACTTGTGTAATGTGTAACTGTAAATATTGTAATTTTTGTTTAGTCTTAGTGTAATCATTTATGTAGAACAATCAATTGATTTATTTTACAATACATCACTTTACTATACGCTCATTGGTGTGGATTCATTGTCTGCTTGCTCAAAAGAACCAGAAACCCTAGTAAGTGGGTTGAGGTATATTATTAATATTGATATAATATTATTAATATTGATATATATACTATATAGAAACTTAAACAGAAAGTACAATCTTCAGAAGCCAGGCAAGGGCACAACAGGGAATCAGAATCAGGAACAGGATCAGAATAAACTCAGAACACCACAGGTAAAACCTATAATGGGCAAGGTCTGAAAGCCCAAATGGGTCTTTTATTGTGTTCCATTTTCGCACCATAGCCCGCATTTGCGCGCCTGCATCATTACGCCAGCGCGTCCGTGTCAATATAAACAACGAGACGCCGGCACACGCGCCCTAAGAGCCGAAGATGGCGGCTGAAGAGGAGTGGCGTGGCAGGACCACTGGACCACCAGGGTGAATGCTTTTTATTACAGTCATTTTATCAAAGTATCAGGCAGGCAAGGGTCAAACCAAGAAATCAATCAGAAGGGGTAAGCAGAATCGAAGTTGGTAATCAGGCAGGGGTCAGGATACAGAAAGTACAATCTTCAGAAGCCAGGCAAGGTCACAACAGGGAATCAGAATCAGGAACAGGATCAGAATAAGCTCAGAACACCACAGGTAAAACCTATAACGGGCAAGGTCTGAAAGCCCAAATGGGTCTTTTATCGTGTTCCATTTTCGCACCATAGCCCGCATTTGCGCGCCTGCGTCATTACGCCAGTGCGTCGGTGTCAATATAAACAACGAGACGCCGGCGCACGCGCCCTAAGAGCCGAAGATGGCGGCTGAAGAGGAGTGGCGTGGCAGGACCACTGGACCACCAGGGTGAATGCTTTTTATTACAGCCATTTTATCAAAGTATCTGGAAACTTTGGGAGGGAAGGTGCCAAATTTGATATGCGACATTACATTTGCTGTACAACCACACACATAGTTTATTTGTTTAACTGTGGCAAGATGTATGTGGGCAAAACTTAGAGGCCCTTAAAGATGCGCATATATGAACATATACGAGATATCAAATATTGCAATTTGCTGTCGGCCATCGTGAAACATATTTTCTGTATACATAACGGACACTATACTGGCTCCTACTTTCAGGGCATTGATCACCTCTGGTGATTTGGATAACAAATTACTCCAATTGGAGACGACTTGGATATTTAGACTTAATACATATTAATCTGAAATTGGATTAAATGGTCAACTAAATTTCCAAGCCTTTGTGAATAGATAATTTCTTTCCTATTTTTTCGTTTCTTTTTTCGTTTTTGTCCTTTTTTTCTTTCTTCTTTTTTGTCCTTTTTATTTATTTTGGTATATATATTTACACATATAATTTGACTATGAAGGGTTATACTTACATATCAATTGATACTTTGACTTTAAGGATCCTTAAGACATGTAGCTACTATACTTGGAAACATTAGTTTCTTTGATCTTATCACCATGTCATAATGAGAAATGTTGGGTGTCTTAAATTCCTATAATGTCCATGCTGACTTCCTAGAAATAGGTCACAATGTATTTATATGTTTAGAACTATCTGTATAAAGCTGATAATATTGTCCTTATCTATGATTTTATTCAATGGACAAAAACAAAGGAGCTGTAAGAAGATCAGCATTTGGACCTCTTGACACACATGAACGGATTGTAATCCACTTAGTTACATTTGTTGAGGCACGGTATACGAATCATGTGATCGTATCTAGTGATGAGCGAATTTGCTGTGTTTTGCCGAAAAATTAGCAAAATGGCGTCAGCGTCTCATTTTTTACGCCAGCGTCCGTTTTTTCAACGCCGGCGTAAAATTTTTTTGGACGCAAATTTTTGTGGGCGTTTCGCAAATGTATTCGCCAGCGTAAATCGAGCAAATTCGCCGCAAATTCGTATCCTTATAAGGCATCGTTTCCGATTTTCTGGCCTCTTGACAAAGCCACGCTTGGTGGTGAAACGGCTGTCGAGGTACAGCGCTGACTGTTGGCTTTGGGGATTTCTCTCTCCCTGAGTACGTGCGGAGCGCTGCGGATATGCGGCACGCAAAAGCATCCTGATCCGGCAAGATATCTGGGACCCTACTGAGTAGGATAAAGGAGCGCCCGTGTTGAATGAGAATGTACTACGGTCGGTAACTATACTTCCATCTTATTTGGGGCTAGCTGTGGCAGAGCTGGGGATCACCCACGGGACATTTTATCACCCATAAGTTGAACTAACTGCTAAGTTGCTAAAACGGCCGCTTGGCACACCAATTTCTATATGGGGATTTTATTTGGTATCCTGGGCCTGGGGTACTTTTTGAGCACCATGCCACCATATTTCTTTATTTTTCCAGGACTACCTTGTGCAGTACAGTACTAAAGTCAAAAATCTATTTTACCATCCCAGGTCTACTTATTCTATGCAAAACATACTATGTTTTTTTTGATGTGCAGTCATCGATTTAAAATTATATTTTAACATTCTTGACGACCACATGTTCTTTGACATTTTTAAAATAATTGGCATTTAGAGGCACACTTCTCAGCAGCAGATAAAACAGATTACCATACCAGAGATCTGACATTGTTTTCAGGTATAAAATAAGTATGGATTTAAAGGAAAGGCTTAGATCAGATTCTATAAAGGAAATTTTTGACAGAACTATAAGCAGGGTCATAACTAGGGGTAGGGAGGACAGACAGCTGCCTAGAGTTCAGCTGCCAGGTAGCTAAAAAAAATGACAGTATGGTAGACTCAACTCCCACCCACCTTGGCTTGCTCTAATTTTCAGAAAGGGCAAGTGGGAGAGGTCTGCTGACTTGAGCTAGGGAAGCAGGGGTGGTGGTATTGGGGTTGCTGCTGCTGCTACAGGCAGGAGCTGGGACAAGAGGTACTTGCCTTAAGGTGGCCATACACAAGCCGATAAAAGCTGCTGACAGACCAAGACGGCAGCTTATTGGCCTGTGTATGTAGCCCTCTGACGGGCTTCCCCGATATATATCTGGCTGAAAGTCAGATTTCAATCGGGCAGGGCTAAAAATTCTGTGATCCAACCGCCCATACTCCTGCATTATGATATGATCGTTGTGCCATAGGGCCCACAATCAGATCAGTCCAATATCGCCCACCTCAAGGTGGGCATATCGGCGAGAGATCTCTCTGTGTATGGCCACCTATAGGCACAAATTCCTCTTGGCCCAGCACTAAATATGAGAGATAAAGTAATTAATAAGATAGACCAGTGTTTTCAGACCTGTGCTTTTGAGGAGAATGTGGTATATTTCTCAAATATGTAAATAGTAAAAAAAAATGAAGCAGGATGGGGTGGGACCCTTGAAGGGTTATTTATTGAAGTCCAAATGCAAAGAACTTGAAAAATTCAAGTTTTTTTTACTATAAAATCCAAATTGTTAGTGGAGAAAAAAAAACTTGAATCTTACTCCAGTTAGCATAATCTGATTAGTAAAACCAGCATGGAGTCAGAGACCTCATGGAGGCAAGGTTTCTCACAGTGACCAGTAACCAGCAGATGGAATTGTGCTAGAGTTTAAAAGCCTCTGAAGCCATGCTTCCAGCATCCATTTTGTGCTGGCTCTTGCCTGAGCAAACAGGCTGAGCCTTTGTGGAACCTGATTGCTTTAGGATTAGTCAGGATAGGCTAGCCCCCTTCACAGGTCACTCCAGGAGTGACAGACAGTCAGGATATTTAGCTGAGCAGCTTGAGGCTCCTCCGAGGACTGAGTGGGATTAAGATCCCGGGTAATAATTGCCCAGAAGTAGGGACTAAGTGTATAGGCCTAGGGTAGAGTTTCCCCTTAGGTTCCACTTACAGAAAATGCTGAAAGCTGGGTGTACCTTTGTGAAGCTGCATAGATATTGCTCTAGTTCCTGTAGGAGCTAGTATTAACCCAAGGATGCTGTGAGTATTGCCTATGTAATGTTAATGTGTGATTCTGCATGTTTCTCTTTATGGTACACTCCAATGATGTTTATATATATTCAATAAAACTGTTAAATGGTTAAGAAGAACCACTGGAGCCCAATTATTACACCCTGTATTCAGTTACAGTTGCACTACACCCTGCCTCCAAACCGTTGCAAGGGCTTATTCCCTAGGATTATAGGTCTCATCCGGAGCAGATTTATTGGGAGTGGAGCTCAATAGTAGTGTGACAGAACTCACAATTTACTATAGTGCTACAACTGCATTTTGGATGAAACAGTTGTTGCCTTAGTGTGTTGCTGGGTTTAAAGCAGATTGTTTTAATTAAAGATCCTTCTATTAGTATTAGTACAGAAAAGATTCATGGCAGGTAGTAGAACTTTTCTTAGAATAAAGCATGGCTGGACTGCCAAGTTGGGATGAAGGAACAGATAGAGAGGCAGATTCTAGGAAAACAATTACCAGCAGGACAGGATGACATATCTTAATTTAACATGTAACCGTGCCATCTACTGATCTTACATCAACAGTCAATACATAACAGCAAGTTATACACTAAATGGCAGTATGTTGGTTGTTTGCTTAATTGAGAAAGATCTAGGGTTTTTGTAGATAACAAGTTGTCTAATTTCAGGCAGTGTCATTATGTGGCTACTAAAGCAAATAAAATAAATTCATAAAAAAGGGCATTAACACAAGGGATGAAAACATAATTGTGCCTCTTTATAGGTCTCACCTGGATTATGGAGTGCAGTTGTTGGCTCCATCCTTAAGAATGATATTAATGATCTGGAGAGAGTAGAGAGATGTGCAACTAAACTAGTTAATGGGTGTGAGTTTCAAGGTAGATTGTCATGGTTGGGGTTGTTAACTCTGGAAAAAAAGGCACTTGTGAGGGGCATGATTACTAGAGGGCATTATAGACAGATAGCGGTAGATCTTTTTTTCCATAAAAAGGATCACCGTACCCATGGCCGCCATCAGGGGGGCACAGGGGGTACTACTGTACCGGCCCCGGACCTGAAGGGGGGCCCGCAGAGGCGTCCACCGAAAAATTTTCAGGGGGGGAGAACAGACGATCCAGCTGCGTGCGCTCTCTCTCCTAAGGAAGAAATGCAGACTCGCCTCTACTCACTGATTTACGAGGCTGCAGTGACAGCTCTGTCCGTGCTTCAAATACTTGTTGAGTTGCAAACTCCCTCCTCGCTCGATCCTCCCTCCTCAGCTCAGCCCCTCCCCTCTTAGCCCTCCTCCGTGCTCAAGGCTGACATGAAAACCCTAGCTCACAAGCTGAACACAGAGCACGGAGGAGGGTTAAGAGGGGAGGGGCTGAGCTGAGGAGGGAGGGGCTGAGGGCTAAGGAGGAAGGATCGAGCGAGGGGCTTGTTTGCAACTCAACAAGTTTTTGCAGCATGGACGGAGCTGTCACTGCAGCCTCTTAAATCAGTGAGAAGAGGCGAGTCTGTATTTCTTCCTTAGGAGAGAGTGCAGCAGCCGGGGCGTCTGTTCTCCCAATGTCCCAAAATGGATCCCAGGGTCTCCCCCACTCATCCCTCCTCCTTCCTCTCTCTGCCTCACACACTCAAGGCGCATCCAGGGGGAGAAAGTGCCCCCCCCCCTTTTGCCCCTATGTACAGGGCCGGACTGGGGGGACCACCGGGACTGCCATCCAGGGCCCCCCCGCCGGCCGTCCAAGCCCCCCCCCTCGCCACCCTTCCTCCCCATCTCACCTATTGCAGTGCCCAGGGTTGGACTGCTGGGCCTGGGGCCCAACAGGACTGCCATCCAGGGGCCCCCCCATCCCTCCTCACCTATTGCAGGGCCATCGGGCACACAAACGTTGACATCGCTGTGCATGCGCGCACGTTGCCGCACGTCAGGAAATTTTTATTTTCAAACTGGGATTGGGAGAAGGGGATCTGGCCCGACGGGGCCCATGAGGGTTGGGGCCCACCAGGTTTTTTTCATGGTGTCCCGCCGGGCCAGTCTGACCCTGCCTATGTGTGGATGCTCACTGGAGCCCAGCTGTGCTGCCCTTTTTGAAATAGCAGGGCCCCCCTTGACCACAGTGAAGCCACCTCTTCCATCTGAAAAGCCGAATAGCTGAAGTCCTGAAATTGGCGAAAAGACCCACAGTCACGAAAGAAGGTGTAGTTGAAGTCCTGAAGCCACGAGTTCAATACTGAACACCAATTTTTTTTTTTTTAAATCCCCTGCCCGCCAATGTATTATTGTAATACTCTATAGGCCCCTGCCACCAATGTTTTTTTGAAAAATTTTCTCTGGGGCCCCAATTTTTTTTTACTTGTAAGGAGAGGCCCTGGCGCCAATGTTTTTTTAAAAATGTTCTCTGGAGCACCAATTTTTTTTTTTTTACTTTTAAGGGGGCCCAATGTTTTTTTTAAAAAAAAAACTTTTATGGGGGCCCTGGCACCAATTTTTTTTTAACTTATAGGGGGGCCCTGGTCACCAATTATTTATTTTAACTTGTAGGGGGGCCCTGACCACCAATTTTTTTTTTTAAAAAAACTTTTTTGGGGGCCCTGGTGCCACAGTTTTTTTAACTTATAAAAAGGGGCCCAGTCCATCAATAGCTTTTTATAACTTGTGTGTGTGGGGGGGGTCACCTTTTTTAGTGCTGATGTCTGGGTGGTGAAGTGGGCGGGATCTGGGGTGGGTGGGATCTGGGATGGGCGGGGTCCAGGGGGCCCCCGAAAATTTTGTTGTACGGGGCCCCGTGATTTCTAATGGCGGCCCTGACCGTACCAGAGGCCACCCCTTTAGACTAGAGGAACAGAACTTTAGTTTGAAGCAACGTAGGTGGTTCTTCTCAGTGAGGACAGTGAGGTTGTGGAATGCTCTGCCGGTTGATGTTGTGATGGCTGATTCTGTCAATGCCTTTAAGAGGGGATTGGATGATTTCTTGAACAATAATAATATTCACGGCTATAGTGATACTATAACCTACAATTAATATAGATATCAGTATATATAGTTTATATGAGTGTATGGAGGGATTGGTATGAGTGTATGTATTTATGGATGCTGGGTTTCATTTGGAGGGGTTGAACTTGATGGACTTTTTTTCAACCCAACTTAAATATATAACTATGCGGTTAATGATATTGGACAGTTCATGGCCTAACTAAGGATTACTTTGTTTTTCCCATGATGTCACCAGCTATTTTTTGGTCCAAACTTATGATGCTACAAAAAATATAAATTGCTTGTTATTGGCCTGCAGTTTATATTTTCAAGAGCTGCTATCCATCAGTAACAATAATTTGTGTAAAATAAGCTATATAATTCAGATCATCCTAGCGCTGCTAAACTACAATAATCATGGTTGTGTAGTTACCTGAGCTGCACTTACTTGGTATTGACCAATACTGTTCAACAATACTGTGCAACTATACATCTCAAAAGCTCTGTGTTTTTCTTGTGAAGCCTGGGTGATCTTTAGGCAAATAACTTTTTTTAGAAATGAGGAAATGAAAATGGCTGAGATGGACATATACCCGTGAGAACGTTTAAACCATTAGAACAGGGAATAGTCATTATCTTATAAATAAGTGAGGTACTTATCTCCAGTATGCAAAATTAGAGGCGATTAACACTATTACATGTTGGCTGTCTCAATAAAAAGATACCAGATAAAAGAGTCCACAAATAAAACAGTTTAAAATAAATAAAGGCTTTTCATTAAAAAACAAGTAAAGTTTTTTAGTAAAGTAAAGGTGGCCATACACAGGGAGATCCGCTTGTTTGGTGATGTTACCAAATGAGCGGCTCTCACCCCAATATGCCCACATTGAGGTGGGCGATATCATGGTGATCCAATCGTGGGCCCTAGGGCCAAACGATTGGATCAGAATGAAGGCAATACGGGTGGTTGGATTGAGGGGCCACATCAGCCAACAGATGGAGCCATGATCTGATGGGATTTCTTACCCTGGCCGATTGACATCTGCCTGACTTTTGGCCAGATAACGATCGGGGATGCCCGTCGGATGGCCGCAAACACGGTCTGCAGCTTTTATTGGCCCATGTATGGGGGCCTTAAGTGCATTTGATTATCCATCCCTCTGGCTCTTATAAGGCTTTGTTCCTACACTTAAATCAAATGTGCATATACATGTTAGGTTACATCAGCCAATCAGTGGACAGAGTTGTGTCTTTGACTCCATCACATTGATGTTACATTAAGAACCTTTATTGTTGTCTGTCAGGTGACTGTGATAATGGAATTCCCCCCACCCCTGCTTGCTGGGACTGCTATAACTAAACTTCCCAAATAAACACAGAATACATTGTTGCTTGGGTGACAATGCCACTCTCCTTCCACCTATACTCCGGAGTCCCCAGCACTCCTATTAGGCAATTTATCACTCATCAGATCAGGAATTCCCCACAAATTATGGATTGTAAAAGATGGTGACATTCAGGTAGCTAAGACCATAGGACACGGCACAGTTTTGAGCACAGAAATGGAGTCTGAAACTACCTTTCAAGAGTTCAAATGCAGCTTGGCTGGCTTTTATTATAAACACTAGGGATGTAGCGAACGTCGGAAAAAAAGTTTGCGAACATATTCACGAACTTGCGTCAAAAATGCGAACGGTTCGCGAACGTCACGAACCCCATAGACTTCAATGGGAAGGCGAATTTTAAAAGCTAAAAAAGACATTTCTGGCCAGAAAAATGATTTTAAAGTTGTTTAAAGGGTGCAACGACCTGGACAGTGGCATGCCAGAGGGGGATCAAGTATCTGAAAAATACATTGTTGACACAGCGCTGCGTTTTGTGCTGTAAAGGGCAGAAATCACACTACATTTCTAAACCTGTGTAATAAACTGCTTTAAAACGTCTACATGCCAATCAAGTCGTGTAAAGGTTACAGCCTGTTCACACGCAAAGACGAAACGCGGCGCTTACTGCAACGCAAAAAAACGCAAAGAGCTTTAATGAATGATACCGTCAAGTGAGCAAATAATAGTTGTTAATTACTAGTTGAGCTTGTCACCTCCAGGATGTTCGTCCTGTTGGTGGCAATATTTCTGTAGTGGTGTGTTTAGCAGTCACCGTGCTTGTGCGCACGTGCACGGTCAGGCAGAGGTAATTCAATGTACAGTGAAGTGAACCAAAAAACACTGATTCTGCAGTGTGGGCCCAGTTTTGGTCTACTTTATTGATCACCTGCGGTGACCATAAAAGATGCGATTTTGCCACTGTTGCAGAACCCTGAAAAATTAGGCATGTGTACTTTCCTGAAAAATTATGTTTTTTTTGTCGCAGCCACTGAAGCACAGAGGCCAGAAAAAAATATGCCATATGAATGCTAAAAATATAAAAAAAATTTGTCGCAGCCACTGAAGCACAGAGGCCAGAAAAAATATGCCATATGAATGCTAAAAATATAATTTTTTTTTTGTCGCAGCCACTGAAGCACAGAGGCCAGAAAAAATATGCCATATGAATGCTAAAAATATAATTTTTTTTTGTCGCAGCCACTGAAGCACAGAGGCCAGAAAAAATATGCCATATGAATGCTAAAAATATAATGTTTTTTTGTCGCAGCCACTGAAGCACAGAGGCCAGAAAAAAATATGCCATATAAATGCTGAAAATATGAATTTTTTTTGGTCGCAGCCACTGAAGCACAGAGGCCAGAAAAAATATGCCATATAAATGCTAAAAATAGTCATTTTTTTTGTCGCAGCCACTGAAGCACAGAGGCCAGAAAAAATATGCCATATAAATGCTGAAAATCGTCATTTTTTTGGTCGCAGCCACTGAAGCACAGAGGCCAGAAAAAATATGCCATATAAATGCTGAAAATAGTCATTTTTTTGTCGCAGCCACTGAAGCACAGAGGCCAGAAAAAATATGCCATATAAATGCTGAAAATATTCATTTTTTTTTGTCGCAGCCACTGCAGCACAGAGGCCAGAAAAAATATGCCATATAAATGCTGAAAATATAAAAAAATTTGTCGCAGCCACTGAAGCACAGAGGCCAGAAAAATATGCCATAATAAATGCTGAAAATATTCATTTTTTTTGTCGCAGCCACTGAAGCACAGAGGCCAGAAAAAATATGCCATATAAATGCTGAAAATATGAATTTTTTTGGTTGCAGCCACTGAAGCACAGAGGCCAGAAAAACTCAGGATTTACCTGGATTCAAATGAAACCAGTAGGGTTTGCACCCTAGTTTGTAACGGTGGCGGAGGGAGGAGGACGCTAAAGGACAGCTGTGTGTGGAATCATGAGGCGTGCAGAGAAGGACAGCTGCATGGGGAGTCAGAACAAGTCTTCCGGCGTGCAGTAACCCTCCGAGATCCACGCCTCGTTCATTTTAATAAAGGTCAGGTAATCCACACTTTTGTGACCTAGGCGAGTTCTCTTCTCAGTTACAATCCCTCCTGCTGCACTGAAGGTTCTTTCTGAGAGGATACTTGAGGCGGGGCAAGACAAGAGGTTCATGGCAAATTGTGACAGCTCTGGCCACAGATCAAGCCTGCGCACCCAGTAGTCCAGGGGTTCATCGCTCCTCAGAGTGTCGATATCTGCAGTTAATGCCAGGTAGTCCGCTACCTGCCGGTCGAGGCGTTCTTTGAGGGTGGATCCAGAAGGGTTCTGGCGCTGCCTTGGACTGAAAAACATTTGCATGTCTGACGTTACAGAGTGGCCAAAGTGCTTTGTCCTTGCAGGTGCGCTCGTGGCAGGATTACTGGCACCTCTGCCCCTGGAATGTTGATGAGTTCCTGAAGTGACATCACCCTTAAAAGCATTGTACAACATGTTTTGCAGGCTGGTTTGTAAATGCAGCATCCTTTCGGACTTGTGGTACGTTGGTAACATTTCTGCCACTTTATGCTTGTACCGAGGGTCTAGTAGCGTTGCGACCCAGTACAGGTCCTTCTCCTTAAGCCTCTTGATACGGGGGTCCTTCAACAGGCATGACAGCATGAAAGACCCCATTCTCACAAGGTTGGATGCAGAGGTATCCATCTCCGCTTCCTCGTTATCAAGGACTACATCATCCACGGTCTCCTCCCCCCAGCCATGTACAAGACCAGGGGTCCCCAAAGGTCACCACAAGCCCCCTGGGAAGCCTGCTCCTGTTGGTCCTCCTCCTCCACAAAGCCACCTTCCTCCTCTGACTCCACTTCTGACACCTCTCCCTGCGTTGCAGCAGGTGCCTGGGCTCGTTCTGGTGATTCCGACCAGAAATCGTGCGCTTCCTGCTCCTCGTCACGCTGGTCTACAGCCTCATCTGTCACTCGTCGCACGGCACGCTCCAGGAAGAAAGCAAAGGGTATTAGGTCGCTGATGGTACCTTCGGTGCGACTGACCATGTTTGTAACCTCTTCAAAAGGGCGCATGAGCCTGCAGGCATCGCGCATAAGCACCCAGTAACGTGGGAAAAAAATCCCCAGCTCTGCAGATCCAGTCCTACCACCCAGTTCAAACAGGTATTCATTGACGGCTCTTTGTTGTTGCAGCAGACGTTCCAACATGAGGAGCGTTGAATTCCAGCGAGTCTGGCTGTCGCAAATTAAACGCCTGACTGGCATGTTGTACCGCTGCTGAATGTCAGCAAGGCGTGCCATGGCTGTGTAGGAACGTCTGAAATGGGCCGACACCTTCCTGGACTGCCTGAGAACGTCCTGGAATCCTGGGTACTTCGAGACAAAACGTTGGACTATTAAATTCAGAACATGTGCCATGCAGGGCACATGTGTTAAATTGCCCAGTCTCAGTGATGCCAACAGATTGCTTCCGTTGTCACACACCACTTTTCCGATCTTCAGTTGGTGTGGGGTCAGCCACCGATCTGCCTGTGACTGCAGAGATGACAGGAGTACAGATCCGGTATGGTTTCTGCTTTCCAGGCACGTCATCCCCAAGACAGCATGACAACGGCGTACCTGGCACGTCGAATAGCCTAGGGGGAGCTGGGGGTGCACAGGTGTGGAGGAGGAGGACCCAGCAGCAGAGGAGGAAGAAGAGGAAGAAGATGAGGTAGAGAGCGAAGGAGGAGTAGAGGTGGTGGCAGAACCACGTGCAATCCGTGGCGGTGACACCAACTCCACTGTTGTTGTTGAGCCACACATTCCCTGCTTCCCAGCCATTACCAAGTTCACCCAGTGGGCAGTGTAGGTGACATACCTGCCCTGACCATGCTTGGAGGACCATGCGTCAGTAGTCATATGGACCTTTGGCCCAACACTAAGTGACAGAGATGCGGTGACTTGGCTCTGCACATGGTGGTACAGGTGTGGTATTCCCTTTTTTGAAAAAAAATTGTGGCTGGGTACCTTCCACTGTGGTGTCCCAATTGCTACAAATTTGCGGAAGGCCTCAGAGTCCACCAGCTGGTATGGTAAAAGCTGGCGGGCTAAGAGTGCAGACAAGCCAGCTGTCAGACGCCGGGCAAGGGGGTGACTCGCAGACATTGGCTTCTTACGCTCAAACATGGCCCTCACAGAAACTTGGCTGGGGGCAGATGACTGGGAATGGGAACTGGTGGTCAAGGTGGAAGGCGGAGTGGAGGGTGGTTCAGACGGGTGAAGTACAGCAGAGGTAGAGCAGTAAGATGCTGGACCAGAAGGAGGGTGGCTTTTAGTTTGTCTGTTGCCTTTGAGGTGTTGCTCCCAAAGTGCTTTGTGCTTGCCGTTCATGTGCCTTCGCATAGAAGTTGTACCTATGTGGCTGTTGGGCTTCCCAAGACTCAGTTTCTGACTGCACTCATTGCAAATTACAACGCTTTTGTCAGAGGCACACACATTAAAAAAATCCCATACTGCTGACCTTTTTGAAGCTGGCAATCTGGCGGTAACAGTAGAAGTTGGCGGCGTTGGCGGCAATGGCGGGTGCATTGGCCGGCTGACCACAGGTGCCGATACATGTTGTTGCCCTACTGTTCCCTGCGAGCTGTCCTCCCTGCTTCTTCTAAGTCTTATTCTCCTCCTGCCTCTCTGACTCTCCGTCTCTCCATCTGAACTATCCTCCTCTTGCTCTCTTCTACTGGGCACCCACAAAACATCAATCTCCTCATCATCATTCTCCTCAGATGCATCAATTTCTTCTAACAGCTCACAAAAGGAAGCAGCAGCGGGGACCTCCTCATCACTCATTATGTCCATCTCTGTTGTGTTCTCTGCCAGAATTAAATCTGGTGTAACGTCCTCATCTCCTTCATCTTCTTCTGCCAATAATGGTTGCGCATCACTCAGTTCAAGAAACTCATGTGAAAATAACTCCTCTGACTCCAGTGAAGAAGGGGCGCCGGTGGGCGTTGCGTGGGGTGCCCATAGCAGTGGAGGATGAGGATGTTGTGGTAAAGTTAGAAACGGTAGAGGATGGGGTGTGCTGTGTAAGCCAGTCAACTACCTCTTCAGCATTTTGGGAGTTCAGGGTCATTGCCTTTTTAAAACTGGGCAATTTCCTAGGGCCACAGGATAGCATAGCAGCACGGCCCCTAGTGCCTCTGCGTGGCGGCCTGCCTTTGCCTGGCATTATTCTTAAAACAACAACAACAACTCAGGTGGTGTTTCTGGAGACGGTATTATTATTGATATTTAGACAGAATGTGAAAAAGCTCACACAGCTAGATGGCAGTTGTTTGAAGAACACACTGGGCAAACAAATTGAAACAATGCCTGCAAGGTCAACGTATACACTACTACAGCAGTGGATACGGAATATATTATTGCTGCTTGAAAAACGTCACTCGGGTGGTGGTTCTGGAGACGGTATTATTATTGATATTTAGACAGAATGTGAAAAAGCTCACACAGCTAGATGGCAGTTGTTTGAAGAACACACTGGGCAAACAATGCCTACAAGGTCAACGTATACACTACTACAGCAGTGGATACGGAATATATTATTGCTGCTTGAAAAACGTCACTCGGGTGGTGGTTCTGGAGACGGTATTATTATTGATATTTAGACAGAATGTGAAAAAGCTCACACAGCTAGATGGCAGTTGTTTGAAGAACACACTGGGCAAACAAATTGAAACAATGCCTGCAAGGTCAACGTATACACTACTACAGCAGTGGATACGGAATATATTATTGCTGCTTGAAAAACGTCACTCAGGTGGTGGTTCTGGAGACGGTATTATTATTGATATTTAGACAGAATGTGAAAAAGCTCACACAGCTAGATGGCAGTTGTTTGAAGAACACACTGGGCAAACAAATTGAAACAATGCCTACAAGGTCAACGTATACACTACTACAGCAGTGGATACGGAATATATTATTGCTGCTTGAAAAACGTCACTCGGGTGGTGGTTCTGGAGACGGTATTATTATTGATATTTAGACAGAATGTGAAAAAGCTCACACAGCTAGATGGCAGTTGTTTGAAGAACACACTGGGCAAACAAATTCAAACAATGCCTGCAAGGTCAACGTATACACTACTACAGCAGTGGATACGGAATATATTATTGCTGCTTGAAAAACGTCACTCGGGTGGTGGTTCTGGAGACGGTATTATTATTGATATTTAGACAGAATGTGAAAAAGCTCACACAGCTAGATGGCAGTTGTTTGAAGAACACACTGGGCAAACAAATTGAAACAATGCCTGCAAGGTCAACGTATACACTACTACAGCAGTGGATACGGAATATATAATTGCTGCTTGAAAAACATCACTCAGGTGGTGGTTCTGGAGACGGTATTATTATTGATATTTAGACAGAATGTGAAAAAGCTCACACAGCTAGATGGCAGTTGTTTGAAGAACACACTGGGCAAACAAATTGAAACAATGCCTGCAAGGTCAACGTATACACTACTACAGCAGTGGATACGGAATATATTATTGCTGCTTGAAAAACGTCACTCGGGTGGTGGTTCTGGAGATGGTATTATTATTGATATTTAGACAGAATGTGAAAAAGCTCACACAGCTAGATGGCAGTTGTTTGAAGAACACACTGGGCAAACAATGCCTACAAGGTCAACGTATAAACTACTACAGCAGTGGATACGGAATATATTATTGCTGCTTGAAAAACGTCACTCGGGTGGTGGTTCTGGAGACGGTATTATTATTGATATTTAGACAGAATGTGAAAAAGCTCACACAGCTAGATGGCAGTTGTTTGTAGAACACACTGGGCAAACAAATTGAAACAATGCCTGCAAGGTCAACGTATACACTACTACAGCAGTGGATACGGAATATATTATTGCTGCTTGAAAAACGTCACTCGGGTGGTGGTTCTGGAGACGGTATTATTATTGATATTTAGACAGAATGTGAAAAAGCTCACACAGCTAGATGGCAGTTGTTTGAAGAACACACTGGGCAAACAATGCCTACAAGGTCAACGTATACACTACTACAGCAGTGGATACGGAATATATTATTGCTGCTTGAAAAACGTCACTCGGGTGGTGTTTCTGGAGACGGTATTATTATTGATATTTAGACAGAATGTGAAAAAGCTCACACAGCTAGATGGCAGTTGTTTGAAGAACACACTGGGCAAACAATGCCTACAAGGTCAACGTATACACTACTACAGCAGTGGATACGGAATATATTATTGCTGCTTGAAAAACGTCACTCGGGTGGTGGTTCTGGAGACGGTATTATTATTTATATTTAGACAGAATGTGAAAAAGCTCACACAGCTAGATGGCAGTTGTTTGAAGAACACACTGGGCAAATAATGCCTGCAAGTGCACTACTATTGGTGCACTACTATGAAGAACAGCAAACAGCACTGGACACGTTAAAGAACAGTAAGATAAGTAAAATAAAAAAAAAAATATATGTATATTAAAAAAAAAAATTACTCGGGTTGGTACTGCTGAACTACTAGGAGCAGCACAGTAGCACACCAGTCCCACTCCCCAACACAGCTAGACTAATAGCACTGGGCTCTTATAGTAGCAAAGTAAAAAAAACAAAAAAGAAAATAAAAGCAGTCCTTACAAGGACTATTGGGTTATTACAGCAGTCAGCAGATGAGATCAGAAGAGATCAGTGCCCACAGCAGCTACATACAGAGCACTGCAGTAGAAGGTAGATTACTAGCCAGCAAAGCTACCTAACCTAAAATGTCCCTCAAATCCCTGCAGAGTTCTGTCCCTCCAATACAGAGCAGTATCAAGTAGATTACTAGCCAGCAAACTTACTATCAACTGTCCCTCAAATCACTAACAGCTCTCTCCCTACACTAGCTCTTCCAAGCACACACAGGCAGAATGAAAAAACGCTGCAGGGCTTCAGTTTATATATGGAAGGGGAGTGGTCCAGGGGGTGTGGGGGTGGTCCAGGAGGGAGAGCTTCCTGATTGGCTGCCATGTATCTGCTGGTCTGGGGGTGAGAGGTCAAAAAAAAGTGCCAGCTAAGGCGAACCCAAAATGGCGAACGTCGCACGACGTTCGCGAACATTCGGCGAGCGCGAACAGTCCGCGACATCCCTAATAAACACAATGATCAGGTTCGGCACACTTGCTTCAACATAGGGAATAGCAATTCCACTTCACACAGACACAATTTTCCAGTGCTCACAGGCATGGATGTACACAGGTCCCAGAATCCTTTCTTGGACTCACTCTTGACACTCTCTGGGGAGGGGTTTCTCTCTTTCTCTCTCCAATCCTTTGGAGCTCTCTCCAACATTTTGCTCAGTGGGGAATCACACTTTCTTTCCCAGGTAAACACACTGCACATGGAGCTGTCCATGGGCCACTCACCCTCCTCCACTCAAGGAGGTCTCAAGGGAGAAGCACTGAGGTGTAATCTCATACTTAATTTTAAAGGACATGTAAAGTCTAAAATAAAATAAGGCTAGAAATGCTGTATTTTGTATACTAAATATAAACATGAACTTACTACACCACAAGCCTAATCAAACAAATAATTTATGCTTTCAAAGTTGGCTACAGGGGTCACCATCTTGTAACTTTGTTAAACATCTTTGCAAAACTAAGACTGTGCACATGCTCAGTGTGGTCTGGGCTGCTTAGGGATCATCATAAACAAAGCTGCTTGAGTTCTGCATGGCTGGGAAGTAAGGCGGGGGCTCCCCCTGCTGTTCATAAGTATGATTGTTTCCCTGCTCAGCAGTTAGGGACCATCTCACAATTCCTATCCACAGCAGTAAATGAAGGGAGAATTTCACTGCATACAGTCAGGTTTCTTATAAAAACGTTACACATTTTTTAATTGAAGTATATTGGAGATATGTTTCTTTTTCATTAAAGAAAGTAAAAATGGGATTTTATTTTTTTTGCCTTTACATGCCCTTTAACTACAGCTTAATTAACTAGCTACCTCTACTTAGGCATCTGGAAACAATTAATGGAGCATGGAATAGAAGCCCACCCTGTTCTCCTCCATTCACTCCAGGCACCCATTATCCAGCTTCTCCTAAGCCGGTATACAAATTCAGCAATGCTTGCTGCAGCAACGCACATATTTCAATGGAGTTTTATATTCACCAGTCTAACACTGGTGAAATACACACAAAAGAGTGCCCTTTTTACACACATATCTTACAAGATGTAAAAGAGAAAACATGATATGTATGTTTCTCTTTTAATAATTACCTGCTATAATATCTCGTGGTGCATATCTCCTTTACTGTGTCCAGGGAAACCAATATTTAAAAGAGAAGGAAAGGTATAATGACTGGGTAATTCCAAATCTTAGGCATCTCACAGTGATTATAACTACTTAACCCTGGCTGGTGCCCCTGTTTACTTAAAACGACAGCGACCCAGGGTATATGTCAGAGCTCATTCACTCTGATATCCTTCCACGTCATTCTTTTTTTTCTTTGGGCCCAGGCAGGCGCAGTAGAGTGAAAAGCTTGCCTAAAATTTTGGTATATTTCGATTATAACGTTAGTTCTTTCTTCGCAAATAATAAGTCACCCTATGTGATCCCCCCCTCCCATAAAGATGCCACACTATCACCAGTGCTATCCTTGATAATTTCTTCAGTACCAACTAAATTCACAGCCCATTCATGTTTCCAGAGTAGTCGATATTGTGTGTGCTTTAACCAGTGGCGTAACTATAGAGGAAGCAGAGGCCACAGTTGCAGGGGGCCTGGGGAACAGAGGGGCCTGCTTCTTCTATAGCTAATAAGAAAACCCCTCCTCCCAGCCGCTCTCTTACTGGAGAGGAAGGAGACGAAAGTCAGGGTGGGACATGGGTAGAGTCAGGTGGGATGTGGGCAGGAAGTGGGCTGGAGGATGGGGATATGAGTATGCTGGGCCCCTCTGAAGGGTTTTTGCACTGACTTCAACAACCTTATTTAACCTTGTGCGTAGGGTTGCCACCTTTTCTGCCTTCCTATATATTTATCTTTTTTCCCTGTTAATAACATGGGGATCAACCATCATTTTTACCAGCCAGGCTGGTAAAATACTGGCCAGGTAGCAATCCTACTTGTGAGTTGGGTGCAAAGCAGTCTGGAAGCCCTTGCCAGGGGTTTACATAGACATACAAGAAAAAAAAACTGCTGCAGCACCTCTCTATTGTAAAAGCAGTGGTTCCTTTTCCCCAGATAGGAATGTTTCAGATATACCTCCTCAATGCAGTCTGGGTATCAAATAGCCCATTCTACTGCATACACAAGATTAAGTGATTTTGTCATTTGCAAGTTTGCATGCTTGTCATGACCTTAAACAACCTGAGAAAAGGATGGATATCCAGATAGCTGTATTCTGGAGGCATTCAAAAGGGCAAAAGAAGGTGGTTCGGCTCAAAACCATAATAAAGGGTAAAGGATGGTGGTTTGGCTCAAAACCATAAAAACGAGAAATCTATGCGTGGTTAAAGTCACGTACTTGAAGCCTCCACGCGCAGGCTCGGCTCCTGCTGACTACGGGATTCCCTTTAGGTGCCACCTTCTAGATAGCAAAAACAGCTATGCTGGACCCCCAAAAGCCCCATATGTTTGGAAAGAAGACATTCTGACAAATCCAACAAAGATTCCGACCGACACCAAAATACCCAACTGCAAAGGTGTCCTAAACGTAGCACTGTTTCTGACATTTAAAAACAAACCAACAAAAAACCTAATAGTTTGGGATTTTCCACATTCATCTTGCATTATTTCTTACATACAGAGGCAAATCACCCAAAATATGAACGCTAGGAGTCTATTAAACAGCCTGATTCCCAATATGCGTAGATTTACCAAAGTATGGGGCATGTACAAACCCCAAATAAAAATAGTGCATATGCATTTTCTTGGCTTCCAACTAGACTCTCCCCGACTTCACTAGAAGGGTTGCCCCTCAAGGGCAGAGCTCTTAACTGGACCTTGATGTCTGTCAACAGGCTCCCCAGACACATCCACCCAGGCCAGAAGATGGAGGTTAAAGAGGAAGTACCACCCCTTTCCAATCACTATATTAAAGTGTGAAAGGAAATGGTCACTAACTTATGGGCCAATAACAAAGATACCTAAAGAAGATTACTCAGAAACAAAGGCATTATTTTTGAATATCGTGACCATAAATGCACCTTATTACAGGGTCTAAGACGCGCCAGCTAAGGTTCCATGGTGTAATGGTTAGCACTCTGGACCCTGAATCCAGTGATCCAAGTTCAAATCTCAGTGGAACCTTCTCTTTGCGAACCGCGTCTCATGCAAGACAAACAATGTTTCAGATGCAGGCTGAAGGTGACTTTAGGACAATCTGTTAGCGCATTCCGTCGCTAACCGAGAAGTTTGTGGTTCAAAGCCTCAATCAAGTTTTATGGGTGTATAGATCTGTCGCAGAATCAAATGTATTCTTGCATCTGAATCACATGACACGTATGTCGAGCACAAGGTTCTCCATGCCCAGTTGCCCTATTTGCTTAAAGGGATACTGTCATGGGGAAAAAAAATTTTTTCAAAATGAATCAGTTAATAGTGCTGCTCCAGAAGAATTCTGCACTGAAATCCAGCAAACAGATTTTTTTATATTTAATTTTGAAATCTGACATGGGGCTAGACATATTGTCAATTTCCCAGCTGCCCCAAGTCATGTGACTTGTGCTCTAATAAACTTCAATCACTCTTTACTGCTGTACTGCAAGTTGGAATGATATCACCCCCCTCCCTTTTTCTCCCAGCAGCCAAACAAAAGAACAATGGGAAGGTAACCAGATAACAGCTCCCTAACACAAGATAACAGCTGCCTGTTAGATCTAAGAACAACACTCAATAGTAAAAACCCATGTCCCACTGAGACACATTCAGTTACATTGAGAAGGAAAATCAGCAGCCTGCCAGAAAGCATTTCTCTCCTAAAGTGCAGGCACAAGTCACATGACCAGGGGCAGCTGGGAAATTGACAAATGTCTAGCCCCATGTCAGATTTCAAAATTGAATATAAAAATATCTGTTTACACTTTTGAGAAATGGATTTCAGTGCAGAATTCTGCTGGTGCAGCACTATTAACTGATTCATTTTGAAAAAAATATTTTTTCCCATGACATAATCCCTTTAAGTCATGCACCAGTGAAGGTTCCATGGTGTAATGGTCAGCACTCTGGACTTTGAATCAAGCGATCCAGGTTCAAATATCTGTGGAACTTTCACTTTACCACCCGTATCTCATGCAACACCAACAAAGTTTCAGAAGCAGGCCGAAGGTGACAAAGATACCTAAAGAAGATTACTCAGAAACAAAGGCATTATCTTTGAATATCGTGACCATAAATGCACCTTATTACAGGGTCTAAGAGGCGCCAGCTAAGGTTCCATGGTGTAATGGTTAGCACTCTGGACTCTGAATCCAGTGATCAGAGTTCAAATCTCGGTGGAACCTTCTCTTTGCGACCCGCGTCTCATGCAAGACAAACAATGTTTCAGATGCAGGCTGAAGGTGACATTAGGACAATCTGTTAGCGCATTCCGTCGCTAACCGAGAAGTTTGTGGTTCAAAGCCTCAATCAAGTTTTATGGGTGTATAGATCTGTCCCAGAATCAAATGTATTCTTGCATCTGAATCACATGACGCGTATGTCAAGCACAAGGTACTCTGTGCCCAGTTGCCCAATTTGCTTAAGTCAGGCGCCAACGAAGGTTCCATGGTGTAATGGTCAGCACTCTGGACTTTGAATCCAGCGATCCGAGTTCAAATCTCGGTGGAACCTTCTCTTGACCACCCGTATCTCATGCAACGCAAACAAAGTTTCAGAAGCAGGCCGAAGGTGACTATAGGACAATCTGTTAGCGCAGTTAACAGAGAAGTTTGTGGTTCAAAGCCTCAATCAAGTTCTATGGGTGTATAGATCTGTAGCAGAATCAAATGTGTTCTTGCGTCTGAATCACATCACGTGTACGTCTAGCACAAGGTACTCCCAGCCCAGTGGCCTTATTTGGTCAGCTCCCGCTGAGTCATAAAACCACTTTGTCAGCTGAGGCTCTGCATTCGTGACCGAGTGGTTAAGACGATGGATTTGAAATTCGTTGGGCTTTCCCCCGCGCAGGTTCAAATCCTAACAGCTACTGGTTCCGCACTAGTTGCTCCTCTGCACAGCAAAAACTTCTATCGGTGACCTACATGCCTGCTGAAGTTTTCTGGATCACCAGGCAAAACATGCAATAAACATCTTTGCCCTGCCTCAAATGCTGCTAACAACCCCCAAAGAAAAGGGCCCTTTTGACAGCTACTGAATACTTTCAAAAGAGGAAGAAAGGAATCTGCTGTCTAAAATAAGGACGCACCTACTCTCTGCTCAACAAAGGCTTATTATGGAAACGTTGTCGTAAGTTGCATACCAAAAAGTCACCCGGCCACGAACAACCTAATGAAATTTAATGCTGCGAAACTTCTGTTTGCTTTCTGCAAAGCCGTGTACACCAATGACTTTTCCCTCATGCCAGACGAAGTCAGTTGGTTACAACTTGGATCCACTTAGCTTGCATGCGAATCACATCCGATACTACTCGATGAGCCTTTGACCGAGGGCCGGAAGTTACGGCATCATGCAGCTTGGGTCAGCAGTCTAAATCACAGCTCCGGTTCAGTATTCGTGGCCGAGTGGTTAAGGCGATGGACTAGAAATCCATTGAGATCTCCCTGCGCAGGTTCGAATCCTGCCGACTACGCTTGGTCTTTAGTTGCCTCTCCCTCCCTGGGTATAACTTTGGCTGATCTGAAATGAGTAATGGACTTGTCATTTGCAAGAAATCCCCGCAAAATGCAGTTTGCGTGCATGTCATGACCTTAAACAACCTGTGAAAAGGATGGATATCCAGATAGCTGTATTCTGGAGGCATTCAAAAGGGCAAAGGAAGGTGGTTTGGCTCAAAACCATAAAAACAAGAAATCTATGCGTGGTTAAAGTCACGTACTTGAAGCCTCCCCGCGCAGGCTCGTTTCCTGCTGACTACGGGATTCCCTTTAGGTGCCACCTTCTAGATAGCAAAAAGAGCTATGCTGGACCCCCCAAAAGCCCCATATGTTTGGAAAGAAGACATTCTGACAAATCCAACAAAGATTCCGACCGACACCAAAATACCAAACTGCAAAGGTGTCCTAAACGTAGCACTGTTTCTGACATTTAAAAACAAACCAACAAAAAACCTAATAGTTTGGGATTTTCCACGCTCATCTTGCATTATTTCTTACATACAGAGGCAAATCACCCAAAATATGAACACTAGGAGTCTATTAAACAGCCTGATTCCCAATATGCGTAGATTTACCAAAGTATGGGGCATGTACAAACCCCAAATAAAAGTAGTGCATATGCATTTTCTTGGCTTCCAACTAGACTCTCCCCGACTTCACTAGAAGGGTTGCCCCTCAAGGGCAAAGCTCTTAACTGGACCTTGATGTCTGTCAACAGGCTCCCCAGACACATCCACCCAGGCCAGAAGATGGAGGTTAAAGAGGAAGTACCACCCCTTTCCAATCACTATATTAAAGTGTGAAAGGAAATGGTCACTAACTTATGGGCCAATAACAAAGATACCTAAAGAAGATTACTCAGAAACAAAGGCATTATCTTTGAATATCGTGACCATAAATGCACCTTATTACAGGGTCTAAGAGGCGCCAGCTAAGGTTCCATGGTGTAATGGTTAGCACTCTGGACTCTGAATCCAGTGATCCGAGTTCAAATCTCGGTGGAACCTACTCTTTGCGACCCGCGTCTCATGCAAGACAAACAATGTTTCAGATGCAGGCTGAAGGTGACTTTAGGACAATCTGTTAGCGCATTCATTATTATGGAAACGTTGTCGTAAATTGCATACCAAAAAGTCACCCGGCCACGAACAACCTAATGAAATTTAATGCGGCCTAAACTTCTGGTAGCTTTCTGCAAAGCCGTGTACACCAATGACTTTTCCCTCAAGTCAGTTGGTTACAACTTGGATCCACTTAGCTTGCGTGCGAATCACATCCGATACTACCCGACGAGCCTTTGACCGAGGGCCGGAAGTTACGGCATCATGCAGCTTCGGTCAGCAGTCTAAATCACAACTCTGGCGCAGTAGTCGTGGCCGAGTGGTTAAGGCGATGGACTAGAAATCCATTGGGGTCTCCCCGCGCAGGTTTGAATCCTGCCGACTATGCTTGGTCTTTAGTTGCCTCTCCCTCCCTGGGTATAACTTTGGCTGATCTGAAATGAGTAATGGACTTGTCATTTGCAAGAAATCCCCGCAAAATGCAGTTTGCGTGCTTGTCATGACCTTAAACAACCTGTGAAAAGGATGGATATCCAGATAGCTGTATTCTGGAGGCATTCAAAAGGGCAAAGGAAGGTGGTTTGGCTCAAAACCATAAAAACAAGAAATCTATGCGTGGTTAAAGTCACGTACTTGAAGCCTCCCCGCGCAGGCTCGGTTCCTGCTGACTATGGGATTCCCTTTAGGTGCCACCTTCTAGATAGCAAAAACAGCTATGCTGGACCTCCAAAAGCCCCATATGTTTGGAAAGAAGACATTCTGACAAATCCAACAAAGATTCCGACCGACACCAAAATACCCAACTGCAAAGGTGTCCTAAACGTAGCACTGTTTCTGACATTTAAAAACAAACCAACAAAAAACCTAATAGTTTGGGATTTTCCACATTCATCTTGCATTATTTCTTACATACAGAGGCAAATCACCCAAAATATGAACGCTAGGAGTCTATTAAACAGCCTGATTCCCAATATGCGTAGATTTACCAAAGTATGGGGCATGTACAAACCCCAAATAAAAAAAAAGTGCATATGCATTTTCTTGGCTTCCAACTAGACTCTCCCCGACTTCACTAGAAGGGTTGCCCCTCAAGGGCAGAGCTCTTAACTGGACCTTGATGTCTGTCAACAGGCTCCCCAGACACATCCACCCAGGCCAGAAGATGGAGGTTAAAGAGGAAGTACCACCCCTTTCCAATCACTATATTAAAGTGTGAAAGGAAATGGTCACTAACTTATGGGCCAATAACAAAGATACCTAAAGAAGATTACTCAGAAACAAAGGCATTATCTTTGAATATCGTGACCATAAATGCACCTTATTACAGGGTCTAAGAGGCGCCAGCTAAGGTTCCATGGTGTAATGGTTAGCACTCTGGACTCTGAATCCAGTGATCCGAGTTCAAATCTCGGTGGAACC